>NW_026781796.1:0-150000 GCF_030144855.1 Hypanus sabinus
CCCCTCCCCATCACTATAACCCCCTCTTTTCCTACAGCCCTCCCCGTCTCTGTAACCTCCTCCCTCCCCTGCACCCCTACCTATCTCTGTAACCCTCTCCAGTCCCTACACCCCTCCCCGTCTCTGTAACCCTCTCCAGTCCCTACACCCCTCCCCATCTCTGTAACCCTCTCCAGTCCCTACACCACTCCGCATCTCTGTAACCCTATCCAGTCCCTACACCCCTCCCCATCTCTGTAACCCTATCCAGTCCCTACAACCCTCCCCATCTCTGTAACCCTCTCCAGTCCGTACACCACTCCCCATCTCTGTAAATCTCCAGTCCCTACACCCCTCCCCATCTCTGTAACCCTATCCAGTCACTACACCCCTCCCCATCTCTGTAACCCACTCCAGTCCCTACACCGCTCCCCATCTCTGTAACCCTATCCAGTCCCTACACTCCTCCCCATCTCTGTAACACTCTCCAGTCCCTACATCCGTCCCCATCTCTGTAACACTCTCCAGTCGCTACACCCCTCCTCATCTCTGTAACGCTCTCCAGCCCCTACACCCCTCCGCATCTCTGTAACTCCTCTCCAGTCCCTACACACCTCCGCATCTCTGTGATCCACTCCAGCCCCCACACCCCTCCCCGTCTCAGTAACCCTCTCCAGCCCCATCACCCCTCCCCGTCTCAGAAACATCCAGCCCCTACACCCTCCCCATCTCTGTAACCCCTTCCCTCCCTACACCCCTCCCCATCACTATAACCCCCTCTTTTCCTACAGCCCTCCCCGTCACTGTAACCTCCTCCCTCCCCTGCACCCCTACCTATCTCTGTAACCCTCTCCAGTCCCTACACCCCTCCCCGTCTCTGTAACCCTCTCCAGTCCCTACACCACTCACCATCTCTGTAACCCTCTCCAGTCCCTACACCACTCCGCATCTCTGTAACCCTATCCAGTCCCTACACCCCTCCCCAACTCTGTAACCCTATCCAGTCCCTACACCCCTCCCCATCTCTGTAACCCTCTCCAGTCCCTACACCACTCCCCATCTCTGTAAATCTCCAGTCCCTACACCCCTCCCCATCTCTGTAACCCTATCCAGTCACTACACACCTCCCCATCTCTGTAACCCACTCCAGTCCCTACACCGCTCCCCATCTCTGTAACCCTATCCAGTCCCTACACCCCTCCCCATCTCTGTAACCCTCTCCAGTCCCTACACCCCCCGCATCTCTGTAACCCTCTCCAGTATCTACACCCCTCCGCATCTCTGTAACCCTCTCCAGTCCCTACACCCCTCCCCATCTCTGTAACCCTCTCCAGTCCCTACACCCCCCGCATCTCTGTAACCCTCTCCAGTCCCTACACCCCTCCGCATCTCTGTAACCCTCTCCAGTCCCTACACCCCTCCCCATCTCTGTAACCCTATCCAGTCCCTACACCCCTCCCCATCTCTGTAATCCTCTCAGTCCAGTCCCTACACCCCCCGCATCTCTGTAACCCTCTCCAGTCCCTACACCCCTCCGCATCTCTGTAACCCTCTCCAGTCCCTACACCCCCCGCATCTCTGTAACCCTCTCCAGTCCCTACACCCCCCCGCATCTCTGTAACTCTCTCCAGCCCCCACACCCCTCCCCGTCTCTGTAACCCTCTCCAGCCCCTATACCCCTCCCTGTCTTTGTAACCCTCTCCAGCCCCTACACCCCTCCCCATCTCTGTGATCCACTCCAGCCCCCACACCCCTCCCCGTCTCAGTAACCCTCTCCAGCCCCAGCACCCCTCCCCGTCTCAGAAACATCCAGCCCCTACACCCCTCCCCATCTCTGTAACCCCTTCCCTCCCTACACCCCTCCCCATCACTATAACCCCCTCTTTTCCTACAGCCCTCCCCGTCTCTGTAACCTCCTCCCTCCCCTGCACCCCTACCTATCTCTGTAACCCTCTCCAGTCCCTACACCCCTCCCCGTCTCTGTAACCCTCTCCAGTCCCTACACCCCTCCCCATCTCTGTAACCCTCTCCAGTCCCTACACCACTCCGCATCTCTGTAACCCTATCCAGTCCCTACACCCCTCCCCATCTCTGTAACCCTATCCAGTCCCTACACCCCTCCCCATCTCTGTAACCCTCTCCAGTCCGTACACCACTCCCCATCTCTGTAAATCTCCAGTCCCTACACCCCTCCCCATCTCTGTAACCCTATCCAGTCACTACACCCCTCCCCATCTCTGTAACCCACTCCAGTCCCTACACCGCTCCCCATCTCTGTAACCCTATCCAGTCCCTACACTCCTCCCCATCTCTGTAACACTCTCCAGTCCCTACATCCGTCCCCATCTCTGTAACACTCTCCAGTCGCTACACCCCTCCTCATCTCTGTAACGCTCTCCAGCCCCTACACCCCTCCGCATCTCTGTAACTCCTCTCCAGTCCCTACACACCTCCGCATCTGTGTAACCTTCTCCAGTCCCTACACCCCTCCGCATCTCTGTAACCCTCTCCAGTCCCTACACCCCCCGCATCTCTGTAACCCTCTCCAGTCCCTACACCCCTCCCCATCTCTGTAACCCTCTCCAGTCCCTACACCCCCCGCATCTCTGTAACCCTCTCCAGTATCTACACCCCTCCGCATCTCTGTAACCCTCTCCAGTCCCTACACCCCTCCCCATCTCTGTAACCCTCTCCAGTCCCTACACCCCCCGCATCTCTGTAACCCTCTCCAGTCCCTACACCCCTCCGCATCTCTGTAACCCTCTCCAGTCCCTACACCCCTCCCCATCTCTGTAACCCTATCCAGTCCCTACACCCCTCCCCATCTCTGTAATCCTCTCCAGTCCCTACACCCCCCGCATCTCTGTAACCCTCTCCAGTCCCTACACCCCTCCGCATCTCTGTAACCCTCTCCAGTCCCTACACCCCCCGCATCTCTGTAACCCTCTCCAGTCCCTACACCCCCCCCGCATCTCTGTAACTCTCTCCAGCCCCCACACCCCCTCCCCGTCTCTGTAACCCTCTCCAGCCCCTATACCCCTCCCTGTCTTTGTAACCCTCTCCAGCCCCTACACCCCTCCCCATCTCTGTGATCCACTCCAGCCCCCACACCCCTCCCCGTCTCAGTAACCCTCTCCAGCCCCAGCACCCCCTCCCCGTCTCAGAAACATCCAGCCCCTACACCCTCCCCATCTCTGTAACCCCTTCCCTCCCTACACCCCTCCCCATCACTATAACCCCCTCTTTTCCTACAGCCCTCCCCGTCTCTGTAACCTCCTCCCTCCCCTGCACCCCTACCTATCTCTGTAACCCTCTCCAGTCCCTACACCCCTCCCCGTCTCTGTAACCCTCTCCAGTCCCTACACCCCTCCCCATCTCTGTAACCCTCTCCAGTCCCTACACCACTCCGCATCTCTGTAACCCTATCCAGTCCCTACACCCCTCCCCATCTCTGTAACCCTATCCAGTCCCTACACCCCTCCCCATCTCTGTAACCCTCTCCAGTCCGTACACCACTCCCCATCTCTGTAAATCTCCAGTCCCTACACCCCTCCCCATCTCTGTAACCCTATCCAGTCACTACACCCCTCCCCATCTCTGTAACCCACTCCAGTCCCTACACCGCTCCCCATCTCTGTAACCCTATCCAGTCCCTACACTCCTCCCCATCTCTGTAACACTCTCCAGTCCCTACATCCGTCCCCATCTCTGTAACACTCTCCAGTCGCTACACCCCTCCTCATCTCTGTAACGCTCTCCAGCCCCTACACCCCTCCGCATCTCTGTAACTCCTCTCCAGTCCCTACACACCTCCGCATCTGTGTAACCTTCTCCAGTCCCTACACCCCTCCCCATCTCGGTAACCCCCTCCCTCCCCTATACCCTTTCCCATCTCTGTAAACCCCTCCTGCTCTACACCTCTACTCATCTCTGTAACACTCTCCAGCCCCTACACCGCTCCCCATCTCTGTAACCCTCTACAGACCCTACACTCCTCCCCATCTCTGTAAACCTGTCCAGTCCCTATACCCCTCCCCATCTCTGTAACCCTCTCCAGACCCTACACTCCTCCCCATCTCTGTAACCCTCTCCAGACCCTACACTCCTCCCCATCCCTGTAACCCTCTCCAGTCCCTACTCCCCTCCCCAGCTCTGTAATCCACTCCAGTCCCTACACCCCTCCCGATCTCTGTAACCCTCTCCAGTCCCTACACCCCTCTCCATCTCTGTAACCCTCTCCAGTCCATACACCCCTCCCCATCTCTTTAACCCTCTCCAGCCATTACTCCCCTCCCCGTCTCTGTAACCCTCTCCCTCCCCTACTCCCCTCCCCCTCACTGTAACCCTCTCCCTCCCCAACACTCCTCCCCCTCACTGTAACCGCTCCCTCCCCTGTACCCCTCCCCGTCGCTGTAAACTCTTCTTTCCCCTACACCTCTCCCGGTCTCTGTAACCCCCTCCCTACCCTACACCCCTCCCCATCACTGTAACTCTCTCCAGCCCTTATACCCCTCCCCGTCTCTGTAACCCTCTCCAGCCCCTACACCCCTCCCCATCTCTGTGATCCACTCCAGCCCCCACACCCCTCCCCGTCTCTGTAACCCCTCTCCAGCCCCTGTACTCCACCCCGTCTCTATAACCCCTTCCCTCCCTACACCCCTCCACCCCTCCACACATCTCTATAACACCCTCCCTTCCCTACACCCCTCCCCGTCACTGTAACCCCTCCCTCCCCTTCACTACTCCCCCGACTCTGTGATCCACTCCAGACCCCACACCCCTCCCCATCTCCATAATCCCCTCTTTTCCCTACAGCCCTCCCCGTCTCCGTAACCTCCTCCCTCCAATACACAACTCCCCATCTCTGTAACCCTCTCCAGTCCCTACACCCCTCACCTTCTCTGTAACCATCTCGAGTCTCTACACCCCTCCACATCTCTGTAACCCCCTCCCTCCCCTAAACCCCACCCCCTCTGTAAAACCCTCCCAGCCCTACACCCCTCCCCATCTCTGTAACCCTATCCAGTCCCTACACCCCTCCCCATCTCTGTAAATCTCCAGTCCCTACACCCCTCCCCATCTCTGTAACACTCTCCAGTCCCTACACCCCTCCGCATCTCCGTAACCCTCTCCAGTCCCTACACTCCTCCCCATCTCTGTAACACTCTCCAGTCCCTACATCCGTCCCCATCTCTGTAACACTCTCCAGTCCCTACACCCCTCCTCATCTCTGTAACCCTCTCCAGCCCCTACACCCCTCCCCATCTCTGTAACCCTCTACAGTCCCTACACCCCTCCGCATCTCTGTAACCCTCCTGTCCCTACACCCCTCCCCATCTCTGCAACCCTATCCAGTCCCTACACCCCTCCCAATCTCTGTAACCCTCTCAAGTCCATACACCCCTCCCCTTGTAAATCTCCAGTCCCTACACTCCGCCGCATCTCTGTAACCCTCTCCAGTCCCTACACCCCTCCCCATCTCTGTCACCCTCTCCAGTCCCTACACCGCTCTCCATCTCTGTAACCCTATCCAGTCCCTACACCCCTCCCCATCTCTGTAACCCTATCCAGTCTCTACACCCCTCCCCATCTCTGTAACCCTCTCCAGTCCCTACACCACTCCCCATCTCTGTAAATCTCCAGTCCCTACACCCCTCCCCATCTCTGTAACCCTATCCAGTCACTAGACCCCTCCCCATCTCTGTAACCCACTCCAGTCCCTACACCGCTCCCCATCTCTGCAACCCTATCCAGTCCCTACACCCCTCCCCATCTCTGTAACCCTCTCCAGTCCCTACACCCCCCGCATCTCTGTAACCCTCTCCAGAATCTACACCCCTTCGCATCTCTGTAACCCTCTCCAGTCCCGACACCCCCTCCCCATCACTGTAACCCTCTCCAGTCCCTACACCCCCCGCGTCTCTGTAAACCTCTCCAGTCCTACACCCCTCCGCATCTCTGTAACCCTCTCCAGTCCCTACACCCCTCCCCGTCTCAGAAACATCCAGCCCCTACACCCTCCCCATCTCTGTAACCCCTTCCCTCCCTACACCCCTCCCCATCACTATAACCCCCCTCTTTTCCTACAGCCCTCCCCGTCTCTGTAACCTCCTCCCTCCCCTGCACCCCTACCTATCTCTGTAACCCTCTCCAGTCCCTACACCCCTCCCCGTCTCTGTAACCCTCTCCAGTCCCTACACCCCTCCCCATCTCTGTAACCCTCTCCAGTCCCTACACCACTCCGCATCTCTGTAACCCTATCCAGTCCCTACACCCCTCCCCATCTCTGTAACCCTATCCAGTCCCTACACCCCTCCCCATCTCTGTAACCCTCTCCAGTCCGTACACCACTCCCCATCTCTGTAAATCTCCAGTCCCTACACCCCTCCCCATCTCTGTAACCCTATCCAGTCACTACACCCCTCCCCATCTCTGTAACCCACTCCAGTCCCTACACCGCTCCCCATCTCTGTAACCCTATCCAGTCCCTACACTCCTCCCAATCTCTGTAACCCTCTCCAGTCCATACACCCCTCCCCTTGTAAATCTCCAGTCCCTACACTCCTCCGCATCTCTGTAACCCTCTCCAGTCCCTACACCCCTCCCCATCTCTGTCACCCTCTCCAGTCCCTACACCGCTCTCCATCTCTGTAACCCTATCCAGTCCCTACACCCCTCCCCATCTCTGTAACCCTATCCAGTCTCTACACCCCTCCCCATCTCTGTAACCCTCTCCAGTCCCTACACCACTCCCCATCTCTGTAAATCTCCAGTCCCTACACCCCTCCCCATCTCTGTAACCCAATCCAGTCACTAGACCCCTCCCCATCTCTGTAACCCACTCCAGTCCCTACACCGCTCCCCATCTCTGCAACCCTATCCAGTCCCTACACCCCTCCCCATCTCTGTAACCCTCTCCAGTCGCTACACCCCCCGCATCTCTGTAACCCTCTCCAGAATCTACACCCCTCCGCATCTCTGTAACCCTCTCCAGTCCCGACACCCCTCCCCATCACTGTAACCCTCTCCAGTCCCTACACCCCCCGCGTCTCTGTAAACCTCTCCAGTCCTACACCCCTCCGCATCTCTGTAACCCTCTCCAGTCCCTACACCCCTCCCCGTCTCAGAAACATCCAGCCCCTACACCCTCCCATCTCTGTAACCCCTTCCCTCCCTACACCCCTCCCCATCACTATAACCCCCTCTTTTCCTACAGCCCTCCCCGTCTCTGTAACCTCCTCCCTCCCCTGCACCCCTACCTATCTCTGTAACCCTCTCCAGTCCCTACACCCCTCCCCGTCTCTGTAACCCTCTCCAGTCCCTACACCCCTCCCCATCTCTGTAACCCTCTCCAGTCCCTACACCACTCCGCATCTCTGTAACCCTATCCAGTCCCTACACCCCTCCCCATCTCTGTAACCCTATCCAGTCCCTACACCCCTCCCCATCTCTGTAACCCTCTCCAGTCCGTACACCACTCCCCATCTCTGTAAATCTCCAGTCCCTACACCCCTCCCCATCTCTGTAACCCTATCCAGTCACTACACCCCTCCCCATCTCTGTAACCCACTCCAGTCCCTACACCGCTCCCCATCTCTGTAACCCTATCCAGTCCCTACACTCCTCCCCATCTCTGTAACACTCTCCAGTCCCTACATCCGTCCCCATCTCTGTAACACTCTCCAGTCGCTACACCCCTCCTCATCTCTGTAACGCTCTCCAGCCCCTACACCCCTCCGCATCTCTGTAACTCCTCTCCAGTCCCTACACACCTCCGCATCTCTGTGATCCACTCCAGCCCCCACACCCCTCCCCGTCTCAGTAACCCTCTCCAGCCCCATCACCCCTCCCCGTCTCAGAAACATCCAGCCCCTACACCCTCCCCATCTCTGTAACCCCTTCCCTCCCTACACCCCTCCCCATCACTATAACCCCCTCTTTTCCTACAGCCCTCCCCGTCACTGTAACCTCCTCCCTCCCCTGCACCCCTACCTATCTCTGTAACCCTCTCCAGTCCCTACACCCCTCCCCGTCTCTGTAACCCTCTCCAGTCCCTACACCCCTCACCATCTCTGTAACCCTCTCCAGTCCCTACACCACTCCGCATCTCTGTAACCCTATCCAGTCCCTACACCCCTCCCCAACTCTGTAACCCTATCCAGTCCCTACACCCCTCCCCATCTCTGTAACCCTCTCCAGTCCCTACACCACTCCCCATCTCTGTAAATCTCCAGTCCCTACACCCCTCCCCATCTCTGTAACCCTATCCAGTCACTACACACCTCCCCATCTCTGTAACCCACTCCAGTCCCTACACCGCTCCCCATCTCTGTAACCCTATCCAGTCCCTACACCCCTCCCCATCTCTGTAACCCTCTCCAGTCCCTACACCCCCCGCATCTCTGTAACCCTCTCCAGTATCTACACCCCTCCGCATCTCTGTAACCCTCTCCAGTCCCTACACCCCTCCCCATCTCTGTAACCCTCTCCAGTCCCTACACCCCCCGCATCTCTGTAACCCTCTCCAGTCCCTACACCCCTCCGCATCTCTGTAACCCTCTCCAGTCCCTACACCCCTCCCCATCTCTGTAACCCTATCCAGTCCCTACACCCCTCCCCATCTCTGTAATCCTCTCCAGTCCCTACACCCCCCGCATCTCTGTAACCCTCTCCAGTCCCTACACCCCTCCGCATCTCTGTAACCCTCTCCAGTCCCTACACCCCTCCCCATCTCTGAAATCCTCTCCAGTCCCTACACCCCCCGCATCTCTGTAACTCTCTCCAGCCCCCACACCCCTCCCCGTCTCTGTAACCCTCTCCAGCCCCTATACCCCTCCCTGTCTTTGTAACCCTCTCCAGCCCCTACACCCCTCTGTGATCCACTCCAGCCCCCACACCCCTCCCCGTCTCAGTAACCCTCTCCAGCCCCAGCACCCCTCCCCGTCTCAGAAACATCCAGCCCCTACACCCTCCCCATCTCTGTAACCCCTTCCCTCCCTACACCCCTCCCCATCACTATAACCCCCTCTTTTCCTACAGCCCTCCCGGTCTCTGTAACCTCCTCCCTCCCCTGCACCCCTACCTATCTCTGTAACCCTCTCCAGTCCCTACACCCCTCCCCGTCTCTGTAACCCTCTCCAGTCCCTACACCCCTCCCCATCTCTGTAACCCTCTCCAGTCCCTACACCACTCCGCATCTCTGTAACCCTATCCAGTCCCTACACCCCTCCCCATCTCTGTAACCCTATCCAGTCCCTACACCCCTCCCCATCTCTGTAACCCTCTCCAGTCCGTACACCACTCCCCATCTCTGTAAATCTCCAGTCCCTACACCCCTCCCCATCTCTGTAACCCTATCCAGTCACTACACCCCTCCTCATCTCTGTAACCCACTCCAGTCCCTACACCGCTCCCCATCTCTGTAACCCTATCCAGTCCCTACACTCCTCCCCATCTCTGTAACACTCTCCAGTCCCTACATCCGTCCCCATCTCTGTAACACTCTCCAGTCGCTACACCCCTCCTCATCTCTGTAACGCTCTCCAGCCCCTACACCCCTCCGCATCTCTGTAACTCCTCTCCAGTCCCTACACACCTCCGCATCTGTGTAACCTTCTCCAGTCCCTACACCCCTCCCCATCTCGGTAACCCCCTCCCTCCCCTATACCCTTTCCCATCTCTGTAAACCCCTCCTGCTCTACACCTCTACTCATCTCTGTAACACTCTCCAGCCCCTACACCGCTCCCCATCTCTGTAACCCTCTACAGACCCTACACTCCTCCCCATCTCTGTAAACCTGTCCAGTCCCTATACCCCTCCCCATCTCTGTAACCCTCTCCAGACCCTACACTCCTCCCCATCTCTGTAACCCTCTCCAGACCCTACACTCCTCCCCATCCCTGTAACCCTCTCCAGTCCCTACTCCCCTCCCCAGCTCTGTAATCCACTCCAGTCCCTACACCCCTCCCGATCTCTGTAACCCTCTCCAGTCCCTACACCCCTCTCCATCTCTGTAACCCTCTCCAGTCCATACACCCCTCCCCATCTCTTTAACCCTCTCCAGCCATTACTCCCCTCCCCGTCTCTGTAACCCTCTCCCTCCCCTACTCCCCTCCCCCTCACTGTAACCCTCTCCCTCCCCAACACTCCTCCCCCTCACTGTAACCGCTCCCTCCCCTGTACCCCTCCCCGTCGCTGTAAACTCTTCTTTCCCCTACACCTCTCCCGGTCTCTGTAACCCCCTCCCTACCCTACACCCCTCCCCATCACTGTAACTCTCTCCAGCCCTTATACCCCTCCCCGTCTCTGTAACCCTCTCCAGCCCCTACACCCCTCCCCATCTCTGTGATCCACTCCAGCCCCCACACCCCTCCCCGTCTCTGTAACCCTCTCCAGCCCCTGTACTCCACCCCGTCTCTATAACCCCTTCCCTCCCTACACCCCTCCACCCCTCCACATCTCTATAACACCCTCCCTTCCCTACACCCCTCCCCGTCACTGTAACCCCTCCCTCCCCTTCACTACTCCCCGACTCTGTGATCCACTCCAGACCCCACACCCCTCCCCATCTCCATAATCCCCTCTTTTCCCTACAGCCCTCCCCGTCTCTGTAACCTCCTCCCTCCAATACACAACTCCCCATCTCTGTAACCCTCTCCAGTCCCTACACCCCTCACCTTCTCTGTAACCATCTCGAGTCTCTACACCCCTCCACATCTCTGTAACCCCCTCCCTCCCCTAAACCCCACCCCCTCTGTAAAACCCTCCCAGCCCTACACACGTCCCCATCTCTGTAACCCTCTCCAGCCCCTACACCCCTCCCCATCTCTGTAACCCCCACCCGCCCCTATACCCTTCCCAATCTCTGTAAACCCCTCCCTGCCGTACACCCCTACTCATCTCTGTAACCCTCCCCAGCACTTACACCCCTCCCTGTCTTTGTAACCCTCTCCAACCCCTACACCCCTCCCCATCTCTGTATACCCTTCTCTGCCCTACATCTCCCCCCATCTCTGTAACCCTCTCCAGCCCTTACAACCCTCCCCGACTCTGTAACCCTCTCCAGTCCCTGCACCCCTCCCCATCTCTGTAACCCTCTCCAGTCTTTACACCCCTCCCCATCTCTGTAATCCACTCCAGTCCCTACACCCCTCCCCATCTCTGTAACCCTCCCCAGCCCCTACACCCCTCCCCATCTCTGTAACCCTCTCCAGTCCCTACACTCCTCCCCATCTCTGTAAACCTCTACAGTCCCTACACCCCTCCGCATCTCTGTAACCGTCTCCTGTCCCTACACCCCTCCCCATCTCTGTAACCCTATCCAGTCCCTACACCCCTCCCCATCTCTGTAACCCTCTCCAGTCCCTACACCCCTCCCCATCTCAGTAAATCTCCAGTCCCTACACTCCTCCGCATCTCCGTAACCCTATCCAGTCCCTACACCCCTCCCCATCTCTGTAACCCTATCCAGTCCCTACACCCCTCCCCATCTCTGTAACCCTCTCCAGTCCCTACACCCATCCGCATTTCTGTAAATCTCCAGTCCCTACACCCCTCCCCATCTCTGTAACCCTCTCCAGTCCCTACACCCCTCCGCATCTCTGTAACCCTCTCCAGTCCCTACACTCCTCCCCATCTCTGTAACACTCTCCAGTCCCTACATCCGTCCCCATCTCTGTAACACTCTCCAGTCCCTACACCCCTCCTCATCTCTGTAACCCTCTCCAGCCCCTACACCCCTCCCCATCTCTGTAACCCTCTACAGTCCCTACACCCCTCCGCATCTCTGTAACCCTCCTCTCCCTACACCCCTCCCCGTCTCTGCAACCCTATCCAGTCCCTACACCCCTCCCCATCTCTGTAACCCTCTCCAGTCCCTACACCCCTCCCCATCTCTGTAAATCTCCAGTCCCAACACTCCTCCGCATCTCTGTAACCCTCTCCAGTCCCTACACCCCTCCCCATCTCTGTCACCCTCTCCAGTCCCTACACCCCTCCGCATCTCTGTAACCCTATCCAGTCCCTACACCCCTCTCCATCTCTGTAACCCTATCCAGTCCCTACACCCCTCCGCATCTGTGTAACCCTATCCAGTCCCTACATCCCTCCCCGTCTCTGTAACCCTATCCAGTCCCTACACCCCTCCCCGTCTCTGTAACCCTCTCCAGTCCCTACACCCCTCCCCATCTCTGTAACCCTATCCAGTCACTACACCCCTCCCCATCTCTGTAACCCTCTCCAGTCCCTACACCCCTCTCCATCTCTGTAACCCTCTCCAGTCCCTACACCCCTCCCCATCTCTGTAACCCTCTCCAGCCATTACTCCCCTCCCCGTCTCTGTAACCCTCTCCCTCCCCTACTCTCCTCCCCCTCACTGTAACCGCTCCCTCCCCTGTACCCCTCCCCGTCGCTGTAAACTCTTCTTTCCCCTACACCTCTCCCGGTCTCTGTAACCCCCTCCCTCCCCTACACCCCTCCCCATCACTGTAACTCTCTCCAGCCCTTATACCCCTCCCCTTCTCTGTAACCCTCTCCAGCCCCTACACCCCTCCCCATCTCTGTGATCCACTCCAGCCCCCACACCCCTCCCCGTCTCTGTAACCCTCTCCATCCCCTGTACTCCACCCCGTCTCTATAACCCCTTCCCTCCCTACACCCCTCCACCCCTCCACATCTCTATAACACCCTCCCTTCCCTACACCCCTCCCCGTCACTGTAACCCCTCCCTCCCCTTCACTACTCCCCGACTCTGTGATCCACTTCAGACCCCACACCCCTCCCCATCTCCATAATCCCCTCTTTTCCCTACAGCCCTCCCCGTCTCTGTAACCTCCTCCCTCCAATACACCCCTCCCCATCTCTGTAACCCTCTCCAGTCCCTACACCCCTCACCTTCTCTGTAACCATCTCGAGTCTCTACACCCCTCCACATCTCTGTAACCCCCTCCCTCCCCTAAACCCCACCCCATCTCTGTAAAACCCTCCCAGCCCTACACACGTCCCCATCTCTGTAACCCTCTCCAGCCCCTACACCCCTCCCCATCTCTGTAACCCCCACCCGCCCCTATACCCTTCCCAATCTCTGTAAACCCCTCCCTGCCGTACACCCCTACTCATCTCTGTAACCCTCCCCAGCACTTACACCCCTCCCTGTCTTTGTAACCCTCTCCAACCCCTACACCCCTCCCCATCTCTGTATACCCTTCTCTGCCCTACATCTCCCCCCATCTCTGTAACCCTCTCCAGCCCTTACAACCCTCCCCGACTCTGTAACCCTCTCCAGTCCCTGCACCCCTCCCCATCTCTGTAACCCTCTCCAGTCTTTACACCCCTCCCCATCTCTGTAATCCACTCCAGTCCCTACACCCCTCCCCATCTCTGTAACCCTCCCCAGCCCCTACACCCCTCCCCATCTCTGTAACCCTCTCCAGTCCCTACACCCCTCCCCATCTCTGTAAACCTCTACAGTCCCTACACCCCTCCGCATCTCTGTAACCGTCTCCTGTCCCTACACCCCTCCCCATCTCTGTAACCCTATCCAGTCCCTACACCCCTCCCCATCTCTGTAACCCTCTCCAGTCCCTACACCCCTCCCCATCTCTGTAACCCTATCCAGTCCCTACACCACTCCCCATCTCTGTAACCCTCTCCAGTCCCTACACCCCTCCCCATCTCTGTAAATCTCCAGTCCCTACACCCCTCCCCATCTCTGTAACCCTCTCCAGTCCCTACACCCCTCCGCATCTCTGTAACCCTCTCCAGTCCCTACACTCCTCCCCATCTCTGTAACACTCTCCAGTCCCTACATCCGTCCCCATCTCTGTAACACTCTCCAGTCCCTACACCCCTCCTCATCTCTGTAACCCTCTCCAGCCCCTACACCCCTCCCCATCTCTGTAACCCTCTACAGTCCCTACACCCCTCCGCATCTCTGTAACCCTCCTGTCCCTACACCCCTCCCCGTCTCTGCAACCCTATCCAGTCCCTACACCCCTCCCCATCTCTGTAACCCTCTCCAGTCCCTACACCCCTCCCCATCTCTGTAAATCTCCAGTCCCTACACTCCTCCGCATCTCTGTAACCCTCTCCAGTCCCTACACCCCTCCCCATCTCTGTCACCCTCTCCAGTCCCTACACCCCTCCGCATCTCTGTAACCCTATCCAGTCCCTACACCACTCTCCATCTCTGTAACCCTATCCAGTCCCTACACCCCTCCGCATCTGTGTAACCCTATCCAGTCCCTACACCCCTCCCCGTCTCTGTAACCCTATCCAGTCCCTACACCCCTCCCCGTCTCTGTAACCCTCTCCAGTCCCTACACCCCTCCCCATCTCTGTAACCCTATCCAGTCACTACACCCCTCCCCATCTCTGTAACCCTCTCCAGTCCCTACACCCCTCCCCATCTCTGTAACCCTATCCAGTCCCTACACCCCTCCCCATCTCTGTAACCCTCTACAGTCCCTACACCCCCCGCATCTCTGTAACCCTCTCCAGTCCCTACACCCCTCCGCATCTCTGTAACCCTCTCCAGTCCCTACACCCCTCCCCATCTCTGTAACCCTCTCCAGTCCCTACACCCCCCGCATCTCTGTAACCCTCTCCAGTCCCTACACCCCTCCGCATCTCTGTAACCCTCTCCAGTCCCTACACCCCTCCCCATCTCTGTAACCCTATCCAGTTCCTACACCCCTCCCCATCTCTGTAACCCTATCCAGTCCCTACATCCGTCCCCATCTCTGTAACACTCTCCAGTCCCTACACCCCCCGCATCTCTGTAACCCTCTCCAGTCCCTACACCCCTCCGCATCTCTGTAACCCTCTCCAGTCCCTACACCCCTCCCCATCTCTGTAACCCTCTCCAGTCCCTACACCCCCCGCATCTCTGTAACCCTCTCCAGTCCCTACACCCCTCCGCATCTCTGTAACCCTCTCCAGTCCCTACACCCCTCCCCATCTCTGTAACCCTATCCAGTTCCTACACCCCTCCCCATCTCTGTAACCCTATCCAGTCCCTACATCCGTCCCCATCTCTGTAACACTCTCCAGTCCCTACACCCCTCCGCATCTCTGTAACCCTCTCCAGTCCCTACACTCCTCCCCATCTCTGTAACACTCTCCAGTCCCTACACCCCTCCCCATCTCTGTAAAACTCTCCAGTCCCTACACCCCTCTCCATCTCTGTAACCCTCTCCAGTCCCTACACCCCTCCCCATCTCTGTAACCCTCTCCAGTCCCTACACCCCTCCCCATCTCTGTAACCCTCTACAGTCCCTACACCCCTCCGCATCTCTGTAAAACTCTCCAGTCCCTACACCCCTCTCCATTTCTGTAACCCTCTCCAGTCCCTACACCCCTCCCCATCTCTGTAACCCTCTCCAGTCCCTACACCCCTCCCCATCTCTGTAAACCTCTCCAGTCCCTGCACCCCTCACCTTCTCTGTAACCGTCTCGTCTCTACACCCCTCCATATCTCTGTAACCCCCTCCCTCCCCTAAACCCCACCCCATGTCTGTAAAACCCTCCCTGCCCTACACACATCCCCATCTCTGTAACCCTCTCCAGCCCCTACACCCCTCCCCATCTCTGTAAACCCCTCCCTCCCCTATACCCTTCCCAATCTCTGTAAACCCCTCCCTGCCGTACATCCCTACTCATCTCTGTAACCCTCCCCTGCTCTTACACCCCTCCCTGTCTTTGTAACCCTCTCCAACCCGTACACCCCTCCCTATCTCTGTATACCCTTCTCTGCTCTACAACTCTCCCCATCTCTGTAACCCTCTCCAGCCCTTACAGCCTTCCCCGACTCTGTAACCCTCTCCAGTCCCTGCACCTCTCCCCATCTCTATAACCTTCTCCAGTCCCTACACCCCTCCCCATCTCTGTAATCCACTCCAGTCCCTACACCCCTCACCGTCTCTGTAACCGTCTCCAGTCCCTACGTTCCTCACCATCTCTGTAACCCTCTCCAGTCCCTACACTTCTCCCCATCTCTTTAACCCTCTCCAGCCCCTATACCCCTCGCAGTCTCTATAACCCCTCCCTCACTACACCCCTCCCCATCTCTGTAACCCCCACCCTCCCCTATACCCCTCCCGATCTCTGTAAACCCCTCCCTGCCCTGCACCTCTCCCCATCTCTGTAACACTCTCCAGCACTTACACCCCACCCCATCTCTGTAACCGCCTCCAGTCCCTACACCCCTCCGCACCTCTGTAACCCTCTCCCGTCCCTACACCCCTCCCCATCTCTGTAACCCACTCCAGTCCGTACACCCCTCCCCATCTCTGTAACCCTCTCCAGCCCCTACACCCCTCCCCATCTCTGTAACCCTCTCCAGTCCCTACACCCTTCCCCATCTCTGTAACCCTCTCCAGTCCCTACACCCCTCCCCATCTCTGTAACCCTCTCCAGTCCCTGCACCCCTCCCCATCTCTGTAACCCTCTCCAGTCCCTACACCCCTCCCCATCTCTGTAAACCTCTCCAGTCCCTACACCCCTCCCCATCTCTGTAACACTCTCCAGTCCCTACACCCCTCCCCATCTCTGTAACCTCCTCCCTCCCCTATACACTTCCCCATGTCTGTAAACCCCTCCTTGCCCTAAACCCCTCCTCATCTCTGTAACCCTCTCCAGTCCCTACACCCCTCCCCATCTCTGTAACCTTCTCCTGTCCCTACACCCCTCCCCATCTCTGTAATCCTCTCCAGTCCCTACACCCCTTCCCATCTCTTTAAACCTCTCCAGTCCCTACATCCCTCCCCATCTCTGTAACCCTCTCCAGTCCCTACACCCCTTCCCATCTCTGTAATCCACTCCCGTCCCTACACTCCTCTCCATCTCTGTAACCCTCTCCAGTCCTTACACCCCTCCCTATCTCTGTAACCCTCTCCAGTCCCTACACCCCTCCCCATCTCTGTAACCCTCTCCAGTCCCTACACCCCTTCCCATCTCTGTAATCCACTCCAGTCCCTACACTCCTCTCCATCTCTGTAACCCTCTCCAGTCCCTACACCCCTCCCTATCTCTGTAACCCTATCCAGTCCCTACACCCCTCCCCATCTCCGTAACCCTCTCCAGTCCCTACACCCCTTCCCATCTCTGTAACCCTCTCCAGTCCTTACACCCCTCCCCATCTCTGTAACCCTCTCCAGTCCTTACACCCTTCCCTATCTCTGTAACCCTCTCCAGTCCTTACACCCCTCCCTATCTCTGTAACCCTCTCCAAAACTGACACCCCTCCCTATCTCTGTAACCCTCTCCAGACCTTACACCCCTCCCCATCTCTGTAACCCCTCCATCCCCAACACCCCTTTCCATCTCTTTAACCACCTCTGTCCACTAACCCCTCCCTGCCCAACACTCCTCTGTCTCGAAGACCAAGCCTGGGTGCTGAGGCACCCGGGCGGGGAATTGAACGGGTGAACACCCATTCAAATCTGCTCCAGGCACCTCTTCAGTTTTTCCCACGTTCTTTCTCTTAGGGCGTGTCTCTCAATCACGGCAGCCAACAAGCAGGAACACACCCTTGGGGCCCTTTCTGGGGGCACTGGTCCGAACGGAGGGCTCTTGCCTCGTCCTGGCGCCGCAGAATGGGTCACTGTTCCCGAGCCGGGCGGGTGGGGGTGGGTATGCGTGTTTGAGAGATAGGCCGGGTGCCACAGTAGCAGCTCGACACTAAAGCGGCTTGAGATGTGGGAGGTCGGAGTTCATTCCTGATGCCAGCTGTGTGGAGTTTGTATGTTCTCCCCAAGACTATGTGCTTTTCCTCCCACAGTCCAAAGGCCATTTCGTAATTTAGTTGTTCATTGGATATTTTTTTGTGATTAGGCGAGGGTAAAATAGGTGCATTGCTGAGCTGAGTAACTCGTTGGACCAGAAGGGCCTGTTCCGAGCTGGATTTCTAAATAATCACGAATATATAGGATTCCTGGGAGTAACTGTTGCTTAAAATCAGTGTCACAGGTTTGGTGAGAGGGAGTAGAAGGCACACACTACCTGTTAAGGTCCATAACGCATCGAAAGTGGCATCCCAGGTAGGTAGGGTCGTAAAGAAAGTTTTTGGCCAGATAAGGCCAGTGTGTGGCCTTATCGGAGTGCTGACTACAGGAGCTGGGATGTTATGTTGAGGTTGTAGAAGACGTTGGGTGAGGCCCATTTTGGAGTATTGCGTGCACTTTGGTTTGCCTCCCTACAGGGAAGGTGTAAAGTAGGTTGAAAGAGGAGATTTGATGGAGGTTATCCAGAACCACACAAGGTTGAGCAAGCCTGCACAAGTGTTGCATGCAAGCTCGATGCAAGCCCTCTGCCACATCCAGTCCGTGCAGAACTATCTAAGCTGTCTACGCACCGGTGACCACAGCCCTCCACGCCCCAACCATCCATGTACCTATCCAAACTTCTCTAAAATGACGGAAATGAGCTCGCCCGCACACTTGCGCTGGTAGTTCGTTGCACACTCTCACTACCCTCCGAGTGAAGACGTTTCCTTCATTGTTTGAATTTCCAGCATCTGCAGATTCCCTGGTCGTTTCCTTCATGTTCCTTTTAACACCTTTCACCCTTAACTCACAACCTCTGGTTGGAGTCCCACCCAACTTCAGTGGAACAAGCCTTCTTGCATATACCCTACCTGTACCCCTCATAATTCTGTTCACCTCTATCAAATCTCCCCTCAATCTCCTGCATTCCAAGGAGGAATGTTCTAACCTATTCAATCTTTCCTCACAACTCAGATCCCCTAGACCTGGCAACAGTCTTGTAAATTTTCTCTGCACTCTTTCAAACTTATTTACATCTTTCCTGTAGGTAGGTGACCAAAACCACACATAATACTCCAAATTAGGCCTCACCAACATCTTGTACAACTTCAACATATCATCCCATCTCCTGTACTCGATACTTTGATTTACGAAGGCCAACGTGCCAACAGCTTTCTTTAGGAAACCTATCGACCCAGGATGGCACTCTCAATGAATTATGGACATGTTTTCCCTGATCCTTTTGTTCTACCGCACTCCTCATGCCCTGCCGTTCACTGTATAAGACCTACCCTGGTTGGTCCTACCAAACTGCAACATCTCACACTTGCCTGCATTAAATTCCATCTGCCACTTTTCAGTCCATTTTTCCAGCTGGTCCAGATCTCACTGTAGGCCATGATGGTCTTCCTCACTGTTCAGTGCACCCCCAGTCTTGGTGTCATCGTCAAATCCGCTGATTCTGTTGACCACGTTATCATCCAGATCATCGATAGAGATGTCAACCAACAACAGACCCAGCACCAGTCCCTGGGCCACACCAGTCAGAGAGGCAACCACCCTCTGGCTTCTCCCACAAAGTCAATGTCTCATCCAATTTGTGACCTCATCTTGAATACCGAGCGACCGAACCTCCCATGCGGGACCGTGTCAAAAGCCTCGCTGGAGTCCATGTACACAACACCCACTGCATGCCTTCGTCAACTTTCCTGGTAACTTCCTTGAGAAACGCTATGAGATCGGTTAGACACAACCTACCAAACACAAAGCCACGCTGACTATTCTTAATCAGTCCCTGTCCATCCAAATACGCATATATACGAGGAGTGATTGATAAATTTGTGGCAAGAGGTAGAAGGAGTCAATTATAGAAAACCAAGCACATGTATTTTTCAACGTAGTCCCCTCCTACCTGTACACACTTAGTCCAGCAGTCGTGGAGCATTCGGATCCCTTCTTTGTAGAAGTGGTCCACAGCAGGGGTGATTGATAAGTTTGTGGCCTAAGGTAGAAGGAGATGAGTTATACAGCTCTCATTACAGGCACGTGCAGTTCAACTCTTTGAGTGAAAATGCAGAAAGTTTGAAGTTAATAACTCAACTCCTACTTTAGGCCACAAACTTATCAATCACCCCAGGCCGTGGACCAGTTCTGGAGGTCCAATACGCTGACTCGTACAAAGAAGGGATCCATGTGCTCCACGACCGCTGGACTGTGTGTAAATGTAGGAAAAATAAATGTGCTCGGTTTTCTAAAATTGAGTCCTTCTATCTTAGGCCACAAACTTATCAATCACCCTTTTAGAATGCTTTCCAATACTGATGTCAGGCTCACTTGCCTATAAATTACTGGTTATTTTTAGAGATTTTCTTAAACAGCAGAACAAAATTGGCTGCCCTCCAATTCTCTGGTACCTCACCTGCGGTTAATTTAAATATCTCAGCAAGGATTCCGGCAATTTCTGCACTCGTCTCCCTCAGAGGATCCGAGGCAGCACCTCCTCCCGTGGAATCTTACACGGTCCATGCAGTTGGTGCCACTTGGCCTCGCTACTATAGACTCTGCGTCCATCTCCTGAGTAAATACGGATGCAAAAACTTTATTTAAGATCTCCCCCATCACTTTTGGCTCCTGGATTTCCATCCTGATCTTCCAGAGGACCAGTTTTGACCCTTCTGTAGAAGCCCTCAGGATTCTCCCTCCCCTTGTCTACTCGAGCAGCCTCATGCCCTCTTTTATCCCTGCTGATTTCTTCCTGAAGTGTCCTCTTGCATTTCCTATACTCCCCATGGACCTCATTTTCCCCTACCTGCCTATGCCTGCAATGCACCTCCTTTTTTTTTTCTTAACTAGGGCCTCAATATCTCTTGAAAACCAAAGCTCCCCACACCTGCTATCCTTGGCTTTTATTCTGACAGACACGTTCAAACCTTCGACTCGCAAAATGTCTCCCACTTACCAAGTACACCTTTGTCAGAAAACAGCCTGCCCCAATCTGCACTTGCCACATCCTTTCTGATCACTGGATGCAAAGTGATCCCCTACACAAACTTCTGTCAACTGCCCCGTCTCAGTATCGCACACTCTGTGGTTGGGACTTCTACGTAACAATTAAGAAAACTTTCATTATCATTATACTTGATTGTCACCAAACAATTGATACTACAGCATACAATCATCACAGTGATATTTGTTTCTGCGCTTCGCGCTCCCTGAAGTACAAATCGAAGTAAATATTTTAAAAAATTTAAATTATAAATCTCAATGAGAAAAATAGAAAAGGGAAAGTAAGGTAGTGCAAGTCAGGTCCGGATATTTGGAAGGTACGGCCCAGATCCGGGTCAGGATCTGTTCAGCAGTCTTCTCACAGTTGGAAAGAAGCTGTTCCCAAATCTGGCCGTATGAATCTTCAAGCTCCTGAACCTTCTCCCGGAGGGAAGAGGGACAAAAGGTGTGTTGGCTGGGTGGGTCTTGTCCTTGATTATCCTGGCAGCACTACTCCAACAGCGTGTGGTGTAAGGTGAGTCCAAGGATGGAAGATTGGTTTGTGTGATGTGCTGGGCCATGTTCACAATCTTCTGCAGCTTCTTCCGGTCTTGGACAGGACAACTTCCATACCAGGCTGTGATGCACCCTGGAAGAATGCTTTATACGGTGCATCTATAAAAATCAGTGAGGGTTTTAGGGTTTCAGCTTTCTCAGGAAGTAAAGGCGCTGGTGGGCCTTCTTGGCAGTGGACTCTGCTTGGTTAGACCAAGTCAGGTCATTTGTGATATTCACCCCAAGGAACTTAAAGCTGTTTGACCTGTTCCACCTGCGCACCACCGATGTAGATGGGGTAATGCGGTCCGCTACTCCTTCTGAAGTCAACAACCAATTCCTTCGTCTTGCTGACGTTGAGGGATAGGTTATTGTCTTCGCACCATGCCACCAGGTTCTTAATTTCCTCCCTGTACTCAGACTCATCATTACCCAAGATACGGCCTACAATCGTGGTGTCATCAGCAAACTTATATATTGAGTTGGATGGAAACTTGGCTACACAATCCTGGGTTTACAGTGAGTACAGCAGGGGGCTGAGTACACAGCCTTGTAGGGCACCGGTGCTCAGAGTGATTGTAGAGGAGAGCTTGTCCCCTGTTTTTACAGCCTGGGTCCCGTCTGTGAGGAAGTTGAGGATCCAGCTGCAGACCTGAGTGCTAAAACCCAGGTTCTGGAGCTTAGGAGTCAGTTTATTTGGAATGAAAGGCAGAGCTGTAGTCAATGAAAAGGAGCTGTACATATGCGTCTTTATTCTCCAGGTGTTCTAAGGAGGAATGTGGTGCCAGAGAGATGGCATCTGCCGTTGACCTGTTGCTCCGGTTCCTGAACAGATTTGCCAAACTCTATCCCATCTTTTACAGAATGGGATTCACAGTCAGTATGTGGAAAATTAAAATCACCAACTATAACAACCGTATGTTTCTTGCGACAGACTGCAAGCTCTTTACAAATTTGTTCCCCTAAATCCCTGGGTGGTGTAATAGAGCCCCATTAACATGGTCATACCTTTCTTATTCCTCAATTCCACCCTGAATGTTTCAATAGACGAGTTTTCCAATCCGTCCTGTCTGAGCACTGCCGTGACATTTTCCCTTACTAGTAATGCCACCCTTCCCGCTTTAATTCCGCCCCCCCGCTCTCTCACATCGAAGACAATGGAACCCCAGAATATCGAGCTGCCAGTTCTGCCTCTCCTGTAACCAAGTCTCACTAATGGCCACAATATCATAATCCCATGCCCAGAGCTCATCTGCATTTCCCATGACACTTCTGGCATTGAAATATATGCAGCTCGCACCATGCTCAACTTTTTTGATTCCTGATTTTGTTTAAGGTCTTAACAACATCTCTCTCCACCAACTGTTCAGGCACTCTGGTTCCCATCCCTCTGCAACTCTGGTTTAAACCCCCCCCCACCCCCCCCCCATGCAACACCAGCAAACCTTCTCAATAGGATACAAGTCCCCTTCCAGTTCAGGTGCAAACTATCTTTTCTGTACAAGTCCCACCTTCCCTGGGAGAGAGCCCAGCGATCCAAAAATCTGACGCTCTCCCCCTCCTACACCTGTTCCTCAGAGCCGTGTGTTAAACCGTATAATCTTCCTATTTCTGGCCTCGCTAGCAGAGGTCAAGATCAAATCTGGCTCTCGGGAGTGGGGAAGAAGAATTTCGGTGAGGCGGGGACCTGAAACTCCTGGGAGTGATTCAGCCTTACGAACGGGGAGACGGAGACGGGCAAAGCGGCGAGACCTTGTCGTGAGGGCCGGCGCGAATTCAGCTGGTTAACCGCTTTCCCGCGGGCACCTGCAGCCGTCTCCCAGTCTCCGTGCACCCGGCTGCTCGTTTCAGACTCGTCGCCTGCAGCCTATTTAAACCCCAGCTGGCACCCACAGTCCTTGTCCGCTCATCACACCGGCCCGCCTCAACCGGTTGCTCCTGGCCCGCATCCTCCCTGCCGGAAGTTTGCCTCGCTTCATCTTGTGTTTAGTTCCTGCCCCCTCTTGTCGCAAGGCCCCCCTCGTGGCATGCTATTTGGCGGGCTATTTATTAAAGTCGCCATACGCTGCTGAACCTTCGGCGTTGCTTTGCATTTCCTGACAGTGGGAGGGACATGCATTTGAAGTCCTCTCCCTCAGAAAGTTGTTTACCTGGTTCAATGCCTGGCATCCATCCCAGGACAAACAGATTAAAAACAAAATAAAATCCTGCGTGCAAGCCATTGCAGATCTTTTGTGAGCATCACGGAATGTGGCACTGCCTGGCCCTGGCAGGGTGCCAGGCGCCTGTTGTTGAGACTAGTTGCAGGAATGAGGACGCCACCACCATCTTATCACTTCGTCTCGCCAGCTGCTATTGCCCTGGAATTGGCACCGTTGGTAAGTCTGCCTTCTCTCTGCAACCCTTGACCCCTTTGCTAATCAAGAACCTATCTACCTCCGTTTTAAACACACCCAGTGGCTTGCCCTGCAAAGCTGTCTGTGGCAAGGAATTCCACATATTCTTTACCCTCCGGCTGAAGAAATTCCTCCTCATCTCTGTTCTAAATAGAACATACAGGGTAAATGGTAGGGCATTGAGGAATGCAGAGGAACAGAGAGATCTAGGAATAACAGTGCATAGTTCCCTGAAGGTGGAGTCTCATGTCGATAGGGTGGTGAAGAAGGCTTTTGGAACGCTGGCCTTTATAAATCAAAGCATTGAGTACAGAAGTTGGGATGTAATGTTAAAATTGTACAAGGCATTGATAAGGCCAAATTTGGAATATTGTGTACAGTTCTGGTCACTGAATTATAGGAAAGATATCAATAAATTAGAGAGAGTGCAGAGACGATTTACTAGGATGTTACCTGGGTTTCAGCACTTAAGTTACAGAGAAAGGTTGAACAAGTTAGGTCTCTATTCATTGGAGCGTAGAAGGTTGAGGGGGAATTTGATCGAAGTATTTAAAATTTTGAAAGGGATAGATAGAGTTGACGTAAATAGGCTGTTTCCATTGAGAGTAGGGGAGATTCAAACGAGAGGACATGATTTGAGAGTTAGGGGGCAGAAGTTTAAGGGAAACACGAGGGGGTATTTCTTTACTCAGAGAGTGATAGCTGTGTGGAATGAGCTTCCTGTAGAAGTAGTAGAGGCCAGTTCAGTTGTGTCATTTAAGGTAAAATTGGATAGGTATATGGACAGGAAAGGAGTGGAGGGTTATGGGCTGAGTGCAGGTAGGTGGGACTAGGTGAGATTAAGAGTTCGGCACGGAATAGGAGGGCCGAAATGGCCTGTTTCCATGCTGTGACTGTTATATGTTATATGGTTAAAGGGACGTCCTTGTATTCTGAGGCTGTAGCCCCTGGTCCTAGACTCCCCCGCTATAGGAAACCTCCTTTGAGCCCCCTTCTGTGCCAGCCCTCCCTTTTTCAGATCGGGGGGCCCAGTCCTGCTGACGATACTCTGACTGCGGTCTGACCAAGGCCTTATAAAGCCTCAGCGTCACATCCTTGCTTCTATATTCTAGTCCTCTCGAGATGAATGTAGACACAGCATTTGCCTTCCTCGCCACTGACTCAGCCTGCAAGTTAACCTTTAGGGAATCCTGCACAAGGACTCTTGGGTCCCTTTGCACCTCAGATTTTTGAACTCGCTCCCTGTTTAGAAAATAGTCTACAACTTTATTCCTTCTACCAAAGTGCACGACAATACACTTCCCTACAACGTATTCCATCTGCCACTTCTTTGTCCATACTCCTAATCTGTCCAAATCTTTCTGCAGGCTCCCTGCTTCCTCAACACTTCCGCGCCCCCCCCCCACCTAACTTCGTTTCGTCCGCAAGCTTGGCCTCAAAGCCATCAATTCCGCCATCCAAATGATTGACATATAATGCACAAAGATCGGTCCTAACAGCGAACCCTGCGGAAAACTGCTAGTCACTGGCGGCCAATCAGAAAAGGCTCCCTTCATTCCCAATCTTTGCCTTCTGCCAATCAGCCAATGCTCTATCCATGCCTGTAATACCATGGGCTCTATCTTGTTAACACCTGGTCGGAGGCCTTCTGAAAATTCAAGTACACAACATCCCCTGACTCTCCTTTATCTCTTCTGTTTGTCATTTCCTCAAAAAAATTCCAGAAGATTTATCAGGTAAGAATTCCCCTTGAGGAAACAATGCCTATTTTATCACATGCGCCCAAGTGCCCTGAAACCTCATCCTTAGAAAGGACTCTAACATCTTCCCAACCACTGAAGTCAGGCTAACTGACCTTAAATTTCCTGCCTTTGACCTCCCTCCCTTCTGAAAGAGTGAAGTGACATTTGCAACTTTCCAGTCCTCCAGAAACCCATCCAGAATTGTTCCCTCCTGTTAGTCAGCCAATCATCTGCCCAGCACAGCAACAGGCCTTTTGGCCCAATTGCTCCATGCTGGGCCAGGATGCCTCATCTAAGCATTTCCCACTTCACCGCGTTTTTCTCCAGAACTTTTGTGCCTTTTAGCTGCCGTAACCTTAACTGGGGTGCAATTGTCGTGGTTAGCGAGATGCTAATCCAGCACAGAGCGTTGGACTCCAGGGTTCAATCCCAGCATCCTCCGTAAGCAAACTCGTGCCTTCCTTCCTGCGACCACGTGGGTTTCCTCTGGTGCTCCCGTCATCCCCCACAGCCCAAAGACATACCGGTTAGTAGGTCGAAGAGTGGGGGTGACTTCAGTGAGACCCATCGAATGGTGAAAAACCTCGAAAGGGTAGATGTGGAGAGGATGCTTCCAATGGTGGGAGAGTCTATTCTGAGGCTGCGTCCTTTTAGAACAGAGATGAGGAGGAATTTCTTCGGCCAGAGTGGGGGAGATCTGTGGACTTCATTGCCGCAGATTTAAAATGGAGGGTGATAGATTCTAGATTGGTCAGGGTGTGAAGGGACAGGGGTCGAGAGGGAAAGTGGATCAGCCGCCATGAAATGGCAGAGTAGACTCGATGGGACAAATTCTGCTCCTGCAGATAATGGTGTTCTGGTCAAAACTGCTCTTTGTAAATTGTCCTGTGATTAGGCTAGGATTAGTCAGTGCGTTGCTGGGGTCAGAAGGGCCTATTCCACACAGTATCCCTAACGAACTAACTAAAAGATATCTGTCTATCTATCTATTAAATAAATAGATAGATAGATATAGATAGAGACAGACAAATAGACAGAGGGATAAATAGATAGACAAGATAAATAGATAAGATAGATAGATACAGACAGATACATAGATGGATAGATAGAGACAGATAGGTAGACAAATAGATAATTAAACAGTTAGATAGATAAATAGGTAGAGAGATAGAGAAAAAGATAGATAGATAGATAGATAGATAGATAGATAGATAGATAGATAGATAGATAGATAGATAGATAGATAGATAGATAGATAGATAGGTAGATAGATAAATAAATACTTGCTACCTCTGGCAGCTTGTCCTGTATAGACAACAGACAATAGGTGCAGAAGTAGACCATTCGGCCCTTTGAGCCTGCACCGCCATTCTGAGATCATGGCTGATCATCTACTATCAATACCCGGTTCCTGCCTTGTCCCCATATCCCTTGATTCCCCTATCCATAAGATACCTATCTAGCTCCTTCTTGAAAGCATCCAGGGAATTGGCCTCCACTGCCTTCCGAGGCAGTGAATTCCAGACCCCCACAACTCTCTGGGAGAAGAAGTTTTTCCTTAACTCTGTCCTAAATGACCAACCCCTTATTCTCAAACCATGCCCTCTGGTACTGGACTTTCCCAGCATCTGGAACATATTTCCTGCCTCTATCTTGTCCAATCCCTTAATAATCTTATATGTTTCAATCAGATACCCTCTTAATCTCCTTAATTCCAGCGTGTACAAGCCTAGTCTCTAACCTCTCTGCGTAAGACAGTCCAGACATCCCAGGAATTAACCTTGTGAATCTACGCTGCACTTCCTCTACAGCCAGGATGTCCTTCCTTAACCCTGGAGACCAAAACTGTACACAATACTCCAGGTGTGGTCTCACCAGGGCCCTGTACAAATGCAAAAGGATTTCCTTGCTCTTGTACTCAATTCCCTTTGTAATAAAGGCCAACTTTCCATTAGCCTTCTTCACTGCCTGCTGCACTTGCTCATTCACCTTCAGTGACTGATGAACAAGGACTCCTAGATCTCTTTGTATTTCTCCCATACCTAACTCTACACCGTTCAGATAATAATATGCCTTCCTGTTCTTACTCCCAAAGTGGATAACCTCACACTTATTCACATTAAACGCCATCTGCCAAGTATCTGCCCACTCACCCAGCCTATCCAAGTCACCCTGAATTCTCCTAACATCCTCATCACACGTCACACTGCCACCCAGCTTAGTATCATCAGCAAATTTGCTGATGTTATTTTCTATGCCTTCATCCAAATTGTTAACATAAATGGTAAACTGTTGTGGTCCCAATACCGAGCCCTGTGGCACCCCACTAGTCACCACCTGTTATTCTGAGAAACACCCATTCACCGCTACCCTTTGCTTTCTATCTGTCAACCAGTTTTCTATCCATGTCAATGTCTTCCCCCCGATGCCATGAGCTTTGATTTTACCCACCAATCTCCTATGTGGGACCTTATCAAATGCCTTCTGAAAATCGAGGTACACTACATCCACTGGATCTCCCTTGTCTAACTTCCTGGTTACATCCTCGAAAAACTCCAACAGATTAGTCAAGCATGATTTACCCTTGGTAAATCCATGCTGGCTCGGCCCAATCCTATCACTGCTATCTAGATATGCCACTATTTCATCCTTAATAATGGACTCTAGCATCTTCCCCACCACCGATGTTAGGCTGACAGGTCGATAGTTCTCTGTTTACTCCCTCCCTCCTTTCTTAAAAAGTGGGATAACATTAGCCATTCTCCAATCCTCAGGAACTGATCCTGAATGTAAGGAACATTGGAAAATGATTACCAATGCATCCGCAATTTCCAGGGCCACCTCCTTTAGTACCCTAGGATGCAGACCATCTGGACCTGGGGATTTGTCAGCCTTCAGTTCCATCAGTCTTCTCATCACCGTTTCCTTCCGAATGTCAATCTGTTTCATTTCCTCTGTTACCCTATGTCCTTCGCCCATCCATACATCTGGGAAATTGCTTGTGTCTTCCTTAGTGACAACAGATCTAAAGTACTCATTAAATTCTTCTGCCATTTCCCTGTTTCCCATAACAATTTCACCCAATTCATTCTTCAACGGCCCAACATTGTTCTTAACTATCTTCTTTCTCTTCACATACCTAAAAAAGCTTTTGCTATCTTCCTTTATATTCCTGGCTTGCTTGCATTCGTACCTCATTTTTTCTCCCCATATTGTCTTTTTAGTTAAGTTCTGTTGTTCCTTAAAAACATCCCAATCATCTGTCCTCCCACTCACCTTAGCTCTGTGATATTTCCTCTTTTTTAATGCTATGCAGTCTCTGACTTCCTTTGTCAACCACTGAGGCCCCTTTCCCCCTTTGAATCCTTCCTTCTCTGGGGGATGAACTGATTTTGCACCTTGTGCGTTATTCCCAAGAATACCTGCCATTGCTGTTCCACTGTCTTTTCTGCTAGGCTATCTGTCCTGTCAACTTTGGCCAGCTCCTCCCTCATGGCTCCATAGATTCCCCTGTTCAACTGCAGCACTGACACCTCCGAGCTGCCCTTATCCTTCTCAAACTGCAGATAAAAACTTATCATATTATGGTCACTACCTCCTAATGGTTCCTTTACTGCGAGATCGCTTATCAAATCCTGTTCATTACATAACACTAAATGCAGAATAGCCTTGACCCTGGTCGGCTCTCGTACAAGCTGTTCCAAGAATGCATCCCGTAGGCACTCTACAAACTCCCTATCCTGGGGTCCAGCACCAACCTGATTCTCCCAGTGAGCACAGACTGGGTGAAAACGTCCCATCTCCTGGCAGTGCATTCCAGTTCCCTAACAGGACGCTCCCTCAGATCCGCTCGAACTCCACACCTGAAAACGCACACAGCCTCAGGCTAGTGTGAGTCCCAAAGACGAAAGACCAGACCAGCAAACCCCAGGGAGAAGCCTTCAGCGGGAGGCACAAAGTCTGTGTGCAAGAATCCAGGGAGAAGGACTTGAAGTCCAGACAAGGACCGACCTGGGATTGAAGAACTGTCTACGCTGGTGCCGGAAAGGGTGGGATGCTAGTGGTCAGCCCCGACCCAGTCGGAAACACAAAAAAACACAGGTCACTGTGTGTTTCCATGTACCTCTGTTACATAAATCTGAATGAAAGACAGACAGAGGTTCCCTCCACACCGTCTCATCACACACTCCCGGGGTCAGACACAGAGTGAAACTCCCTCCACACTGTCCCATTACACACTCCCGGGGTCAGACACAGAGTGAAGCTCCCACCACACCGTCCCATCACACACTCCCGGGGTCAGACACAGAGTGAATCTCCCTCCACACCGTCCCATCACACACTCCCGGGGTCAGACACAGACTGAATCTCCCACCACACTGTCCCATCACACACTCCCGGGGTCAGACACAGAGTGAATCTCCCTCCACACCGTCCCATCACACACTCCCGGGGTCAGACACAGAGTGAAAGTCCCTCCACACTGTCCCATCACACACTCCCAGGGTCAGACACAGACTGAATCTCCCACCACACTGTCCCATTACACACTCCCGGGGTCAGACACAGAGTGAAACTCCGTCCACACCGTATGATCACACACACCCGGAGTCAGACGCAGAGTGAAACTCCCTCCACACCGTCCCATCACACACTCCCGGGGTCAGACACAGAATGAAACTCCCTCCACACCGTCCCATCACACACTCCCGGGGTCAGACACAGAGTGAATCTCTCTCTACACCGTCCCATCACACACATCTGGGGTCAGACACAGTGTGAAACTCCCTCCACACCGTCCCATCGCACACTCCCGGGGTCAAACGCAGAGTGAAACTCCATCCACACCGTCCCATCACACACTCCCGGGGTCAGACACAGAGTGAAACTCCCTCCACACCGTCCCATCACACACATCCGGGGTCAGACACAGTGTGAAACTGCCTCAACACCGTCCCATCAGTTAATCCACGACTCGGACTCATAGTGAAACTCCATCCACACCATCTGATCACACACTCCCGGAGTCAGACGCAGAGTGAAGCTACCTCCACACCGTCCCATCACACAGTCCCAGGGTCAGACACAGAGTGAAGCTCCCTCCACACCGTCCCATCACACAATCCCGGGGTCAGACGCAGAGTGAAACTCCATTCACACCATCCCATCACACACTCCTGGGTTCAGATACAGAGTGAAACTAATTCCACCCCGTCCCATCACAGACTACCGGGGTCAGACGCAGAGTGAATCTCCCTCCACACCGTCCCATCACACACTCCAGGGGTCAGGCACAGAGTGAAACAGCCTTCACACCGTCCCATCACACACTTCCTGGGTCAGACACAGAGTGAAACAGCCTTCACACCATCCCATCACATACCCCTGGGGTCAGACACAGAGTAAAACTCCCTCCACACAGTCCCATCACACACTCCCGGTGTCAGACACAGAATGAAACTCCCCCCACATCGTCCCATCACACACTCCAGGGGTCAGGCACACAGTGAAACTCCCCCCACACCGTCCCATCACATACTACTTGGGTCAGACACAGAGTTAAACTCCCTCCACACCGTCCCATCACACGCTCTCGGGGTCAGGCACAGAGTGAAACTCCCTCCACACTGTCCCATCACACTCTCCCGGGGTCAGACACAGAGTGAATCTCCCTCCACACCGTCCCATCACACACCCCCGGGGTCAGACACAGAGTGAATCTCCCTCCACACCGTCCCATCACACACTCCAGGGGTCAGGCACAGAGTGAAACAGCCTTCACACCATCCCATCACACACTCCCGGGGTCAGACACAGAGTGAATCTCCCTCCACACCGTCCCATCACACACCCCCGGGGTCAGACACAGAGTGAATCTCCCTCCACACCGTCCCATCACACACTCCAGGGGTCAGGCACAGAGTGAAACAGCCTTCACACCATCCCATCACATACCCCTGGGGTCAGACACAGAGTTAAACTCCCTCCACACCGTCTGAACACACACTCCCGGAGTCAGACGCAGAGTGAAGCTCCCTCCACACCATCACATCTCACACTCCCGGGGTCAGAACCCGAGTGAATCTCCCTCCACACAGTTCCATCACACACTACCGGGGTCAGACACACAGTGAAACCCCCTCCACACCGTCCCATCACACACTCCCGGGGTCAGACACACAGTGAAACTCCCCCCACACCGTCCCATCACATACTACTTGGGTCAGACACAGAGTGAAGCTCCCTCCACACCGTCCCATCACATGCTCTCGGGGTCAGACACAGAGTGAATCTCCCTCCACACCGCCCCATCACACACTCCCAGGGTCAGACACAGAGTGAAACTCCCTCCACAACGTCCCATCACACACTCCCGGGGTCAGACACAGAGTGAATCTATCTCCACACAGTCCCATCACACACTCTCGGGGTCAAACACAGAGTGAATCTCCCTCCACACTGTCCCACCACACACTCCTGGGGTCAGGCACAGAGTGAATCTCCCTCCCCACTATCCCATCACACACTCTCGGGGTCAGACAAAGAGTGAAGCTCCCTCCACACTGTCCCATCACACACTCCCAGGGTCAGGCACAGAGTGGAGCTGTTCTGATTGCGCTGGGAGAAATCGGGGAAAAACTACTTTATGAAGGTCTTGAATTTCTTGGAAATTGGTTTCCAAAGTCCCTTGAACTTCTAAGTGAGCGGCTGGTTTAGAGTGGAAACTTCGTTTGGAGTTTTTCTGCCAGTTTGGACGGGGTTCATTGACGGCTTCGAACTGCGTAGCACTCTGCTGTGGCGGCTGGCAACTCGCCGTGAAGCAGTTTCGCTCCAAAAACCGGCGGTGAAAGTTGAACGCGGGGTGCAATGTATTTTGCGAACTGGAACTACGCTGGAAAAGTGCGCGGAGGCCATGGAGGACTTGTTGGGGAGAGGTGGTGTTTTGGCCGCTGAGAAGGAGTTCGGGAAGGCGGTGTTTTACCTGAGGAATGATGAGTTGGTGCATCGGGCCCTCAGTAGAGGGATCACGGTGGAGAACATCTTTTTACAGATGGAGCTAGTGACAGCTCCCACACAACGCATCGTCCTCGGTCACGTACAGCCTTTCATCCCCAACGAGGACCTGCTTCCCGCATTGGCCCGCTTGGGGCAAGTATGGTCAGAGATAACTGCCATCAGGCACAAATTCAGGAGGCGCACCCTCCGGACCGTAATCTCTTTCCGGCGACAGGTATTCATGAAACTGGAACGGGAGGATGAAGTTGAGGGCCGGTTCACTGTCCGGCACGGGGGGGTAGATTATCAGGTGTATTGGAGCTCTGAGCGCCCACGGTGCCATGCGTGCGGGGAGGTGGGGCACTTTCGGAGGGACTGTCCTAGCGCCCAAAAACCCAGGGAGTCCACTTCGGGAACCAGTGCCCCAGCTACCTCTGCCCCTGATCCCATCCCTGCTCCAACACCTGTGCCGACCCCTGCTCCTGCCCCTGACCCTGTCTCTAACCCTGCCCCTATTCCTACGTCTGCTCCTACCCCTGTGGTTCAGGCGGGTGATCCTGGGGCTACGTGTGGGGAGGTTCAGGCGAGGGACGGGGTGGAGTCCGGGCGGGGCAAGAAAGCGAGGAAGAAGTCGGCCCCCGAGACCGCAGAGCTCACGCCCATTTGCCCTGAGGTGGAGAGGGAGGCTCGGGGAAGCGTACGGTTGGACGGGGCGATAGGAGCGGAGAGTACCGCGCTGTCGGTGAATTCCGCACCTGTGTGCTCCTCCGGCTTGAAGAGGAGATGGGATTGTTCCCCCAAGAGGGCAGAGAATGCAGATGAGGGGGAGTCCCAGAAAGGGGTGGGGATCCGGGTGGGAGTTGTGTCTAACCCTGAATCCCCAGATGTAGACACCAGTCCTGGGGTGGGTGGTGTGGTTGTGCATGAAGCTAGTGCTGGGCCTGTTTGCACGCCTAAAACAGACCTGGAGCCCTCCACCCAGGACTTAGCAGTCAGCGCCTCCCTGGAGGCAAATGTATTAAGTAGTACAGGTGGAGAGGAGACCAGGCTCTCTCACAGTCAGCATCAGGCTGCCAGTGAATCCATTGGGCCAGAGCTGCTGGGGTCCCCTTCATGCCTGTCTCCTGGGAAGGGTGATGTAACCTGCATGCCGACCCCATCAACTAATGGCCTGCAGGGAGTCCCTTGGGAGTTTCCCTCCATCGGCGCAACTGTGGGTAAGACTGATGCGACGTTGGAGCGGGAAGATATGGGGGAGGTACCCGCTGTGCAGTGTAGGTTACAGGGGCAGCCACCTTATACACCACCTGAGGAGGACGGTGGGGGATCTATCTGCAGTGAGGGGTTGGAGGGGGATTCATTTGACAGCGAGACAATGGACATCCTCACCTCTCCAGAGAAGTCCCCATTGATACCTGTGGAGGAGATCAGAGAGTTTATTCACTCCTCCGTGGGTGCAAAGCATCGGCCTAAACTAGCCTCGCTTCGCTGGCCTAGCATGCCGAGGCTGGTGAAGTCCCTGAGGGTCATCCTCAGACGGAAGGGGAAGGGGAAGAGGAATGCTGTGTCAGGGAATGGCAGGCGGCAGCTGAAATCCTTCCTGGATGACCTGGTGCGGGACATCAGGATGAAAAGCAGCCTCGCTCCTTCAGGAGATGGTGGGTCACAGGGTAGCGATGGTAGCAGTCGGGCCCGGAAAGCAAAGGATATTCTCGGTTTTCTTCGGGAGAGTGCGGCCGAGGGCGCCATCGCTCTCAGTGGGAAGGGGACTGGTGCTGAGGCCTAGTGTGCTCCCGACATGAAGCTTACCATAGCTAGTCTCAATGTAAATGGTAGCAGGGGCTCTCTCCGCAGATATAACAATCTCTCAGTCCTCGGGGATGGGAGATACGCAGTGAGTTTCCTGCAGGAAACCCATACCACCCCGGGAGACGAATCCGCTTGGCTCCTGGAGTGGCAGGGCAGGGTCTACATGAGTCACCTTAGCTCCAACTCTAGTGGGGTGGCGATCCTGTTGGCCCCAACCTTCCGGCCAGAAATCGTAGGAGTCCAAGATGTTGTGCCCGGCCGTCTGCTCCACCTGGCTGTGCGCCTGGATGGTGTACCGTTACATTTTATCAACGTGTACGCTCCGAGGCGCGGGGTGATGCAGACGCGCCTATTCTGTCAGCTGTCCACCTTGCTGAGTGCCATCGACCCGGGGGACTGCGTCATCCTCGGGGGAGACTTCAACTGTACCCTCGAGGTGGAGGACCGCTCGGGCCTCCAACGCGACCCGGCATCAGCGAAAAAGTTAAAGGAGCTAGTCGGCTCCTTTGACTTGGTGGACAGCTGGCGGAATCTTCACCCCGACTCTAGCGCCTTCTCCAGAAGATCGAGAGAGGGGGGTTCCCGGATAGACCGCCTGTATATCTCTCGGGCTTATGTCTCCCGCGTGTCGGCGTCCTCCATGCGGCCGGTGTCGTGCTCGGATCATCACCTTGTGTGGATGGAATTTGCTCCTCTGCACCCTCGGGTGGGATCCGGGTATTGGCACTTTAACAACCGGCTGCTGGAGGACAGCCGATTCCGGGATTCATTCTGAGCTTTCTGGGCCACCTGGAGAGGGAGACGGAGAGAGTTTGGCTCCCTACGGCTGTGGTGGGATGTGGGCAAGGCCCACATACGGTTTTTATGTCAGGAGTACACTAGGGGGTCGACAAAGAGGCGGGACTCTGAGATTGAGCGGCTTGAGAGAGCGTTGCTTGACCTGGAGTCCTGTCTTGGTTCGACCGGTGGAGACCATCAAACGTGGCAGGAATACCAGGAGAAGGACGCACTCAGGAATCTGCAGCTTCAGCAGTCCCGAGGTGCGTATGTGAGGTCGCGGATCCAAATGCTGCAAGATTTGGACCGCGGCTCACCCTTCTTCTACTCGTTGGAGAAGTGGCGGGGAGTTCAAAAGCAGCTGGTGGAGCTATTGGCTGCTGATGGCTCCTCCATCACGGATCCTGACGAAATTATCAAAGTCCGCACTTTCTATCGGTCCTTATTCTCACCGGATCCGTCAAATGCGGGGGCGTGCAGTGAGGTCTGGGAAGATTTGCCAAAGGTCAGCCCTGATGACGCAGCGCGTCTGGACGCCTCCCTGACTGGGGAGGAGCTGTCTGCTGCCCTTCGGCAACTCCGGAGGGGTAAATCCCCTGGCTCAGATGGTCTGAGTGTGGAGTTTTATCAGGCTTTTTGGGATGTCCTGGGGGTCGATTACAGCCTTGTTCTAGGGGAGAGCCTAGCCACCGGGGAATTGCCCCTCTCATGGCGGAGAGCTGTCGTGGTCCTGCTGCCCAAGAAGGGAGACCTTCGCCTGCTAAAGAACTGGCGCCCGGTCTCCCTCTTGTGCGCGGACTACAAGATCTTCGCCCGGGCAATGGCCAACCGTCTTGGTTCAGTACTGAGACAGGTGATTCATCCTGACCAATCTTACACAGTCCCGGGTCGCTCCATCCAGGACAATGTCCACCCAGTACGGGACCTGATCCACCTGCAACAGGAGACTGGGTCCCGGGCCGCTCCATCCAGGACAATGTCCACCCAGTACGGGACCTGATCCACCTGCACTAGGAGACTGGGTCCCGGGCCACTCCATCCAGGACAATGTCCACCTAGTACGGGACCTGATCCACCTGCACCAGGAGACTGGGTCCCGGGCCGCTCCATCCAGGACAATGTCCACCCAGTACGGGACCTGATCCACCTGCACCAGGAGACTGGGCCCCGGGCCACTCCATCCAGGACAATGTCCACCTAGTACGGGACCTGATCCACCTGCACCAGGAGACTGGGTCCCGGGCCACTCCATCCAGGACAATGTCCACCTAGTATGGGACCTGATCCTCCTGCACCAGGAGACTGGGACCCCGGCAGCGTTTCTTTCTCTTGACCAGGAGAAGGCGTTTGACCGGGTAGACCACAGTTTCCTGGTGGGCACTCTGCAGGCCTTTGGGCTCGGACCACACTTTGTGGCCCGAGTTCGGCTCCTATACTCTGCCGCAGAGTGCCTTGTTAAGGTCAATGGATCACTGGCAGCGCCCATTCCCTTCAGGAGAGGAGTACGTCAGGGATGCCCCATGTCCGGTCAATTGTACGCGATCTGTGTCGAGCCATTCCTGAGCCTCCTACGGCGAAGGCTGACAGGTCTGGTTCTGCGTGAACCGGACATGGAGGTCGTCCTCTCGGCCTACGCCGATGATGTACTCCTCATGATGACAGATCCCAATGACCTGCGGAGGATGCGCGAGTGCCAAGACATTTTCTCGGCAGCATCCTCCGCCAGGATCAACTGGGCGAAATGTTCCGGACTCTTAGTGGGTCAGTGGCAGGTGGACTCCCTGCCGGAGGAGATGAGAGCTTTTGAGTGGAGTACTCGGCGTCTCCTCTATCTGGGAGTCTACCTGAGTCTTTCTGGGGAGACCTGGCTGGCGAACTGGCAGGACCTGGAGACGAAAGTCATGGCCCGGCTGGGGCGCTGGTCCGGCCTTCTCAGGGTGCTTTCCTATCGAGGCAGGCTGGTGGTCATAAACCAGCTGGTGGCCTCCATGTTGTGGTATCGGATGGTCACCTTGGCCCCTCCTGCCCCGTTTGTTGCAAGACTGCAGAGGAAATTAGTGGACCTTCTGGGGCAACAGGAAACACTGGGTCTCTGCAGCGGTCTTGAGTCTCCCAGTGGGAGAGGGCGGGCAGTCGCTGGTGTGCGTCCGAACGCAGCTGGAGGCTCTCCGCCTCAGGACTCTGCAGAGATTCCTGGACGCCGAGCACCCTCCCAGGTGGCACGTGTTGGCGACTTTCTTCCTCCGGAGGGGCTGCTGTCTTCATGAAGACATGCGGCTACCACCGGCGGGTGTCAGCCGTACGGCTTTGCGGAGTCTGCCCGGCTTCTATCAGGACCTACTGAGAGTCTGGAACATGGTCGCCTCAGGCCGGGAATCCCCTCCTCCGGCGGAGGGCGGGGTCCTGGCCGACCCTTGCCCTACCTCAGTGGCTGTCGGTGCGGCTCAGTTGTGTGGACCGACTCAGGCCGAGCTGCTGGTCGGGCCCAGACCCTGCAATCTTCTCCGGGAGCCGTGTCCACACAACTTGAGCCGTCTCTCATCGATACCCACAGTCCCATTCAGGGATGCAAGTAGGAGGTATCTGTATGGGCTGCTACTCCACACCCTCCACTTCCTTGCCCTTGTCCACCGTCCCGACACGCCATGGCGGTCGGTCCTTCCACCCAGAGGTGAGGAGGGTCCCCACTGGAAGTCCCTTTACGCCGGGGTTCTTCCCATGCACCTGGGGGATCTCGGCTGGAGGGTACTGCATAGGGCAGTGCCCTGCAATAAGTTTTTCAGTTTGTACATGGACTTCCCACCCACCTGCCACTTCTGCGGGCTGGAGGAGACCGTGTACCACATGTACATGGAGTGTGTGAGGCTGCAGCCTCTTTTTGCATATTTGCGTGGGCTGCTTCTCGCCTTCTGGCTGCATTTTAGTCCCACCCTGTTTATATATGGTCATCCAGTAAGGAAGGGGGCATGGAGGGATGAGGATGTCCTAGTCAACTTGCTCCTGGGGCTGGCGAAATCCGCCATCCGAGGGTCTTGGAAACGGGTGGCGGGAGGATCTCCCCGGGCAGACTGCCTGGCAATGTTTAGGGGGTATGTTCGTGCCCGGGTAACTATTGAAAAAGAACACGTGCAGTCCACAGCGGCCTTGGAGGAGTTTCGAGACCGTTGGGCTCCGCGAGGTGTAAATGCCATCGTGGATAGGGATGGCAACATTCTGGTGTAATGTCTATTGTCTATTTGTGGTGCAGTAATTGTGTTTGCCACTGTTTTGTATATATTGTACAGCACCGAAATTTGTAATAAAGGATTTTGTAATAAAAAAAAAGGGGTCAGACGCAGAGTGAAGCTCCCTCCACACCGTCCCATCACTCACTCCCGGGGTCAGACACAGAGTGAATCTCCATCTCCACCTTCCCATCACACACTCCTGGGGTCAGACAGAGAGTGAAGCTCCCTCCACACCGTCCCATCACACACTCCCAGGGTCAGACACAGAGTGAAGCTCCCTCCACACTGTCCCATCACAACTCCTGGGGTCAGGCACAGAGTGATTCTCCCTCCACACCGTCCCATCACACACTCGCGGTGTCAGACACAGTCTGAAGCTCCCTCCACACTGTCCCATTGCACACATCCTGGGGTCAAACACAGAGTGAAACTCCATCCACACCGTCCCATGACACACTCCCAGGGTCAGACACAGAGTGAAACTCCATCCACACCGTCCCATCACACACTCCCGGGGTCAGACACAGAGTAAAACTCCCCCCACACCGTCCCATCACACACACCCGGAGTCAGACACAGAGTGAAACTCCCTCCACACCGTCCCATCACACACTCCCGGGGTCAGAAACAGAGTGAATCTCCCTCCACACCGTCCCATCACACACTCCCGGGGTCAGACACAGAGTGAACCTCCCTCCACACCGTCCCATCACACACTCCCGGGGTCAGACACAGAGTGAAGCTCCCACACACCGTCCCATCACACATTCGCGTGGGTCATACACACAGTGAATCTCCCTCCACACCGTCCCATCACACACTCCCAGGGTCAGACACAGAATGAAACTGCCTCAACAACTTCCCATCACACACACCCGGGTTCAGACACTGAGTGAATCTCCCGCCATAACGTCCCATCACACACTCCCAGAGTCAGACACAGAGTGAAAATCCCCCCATACCGTCACATCACACACTACCGAGGTCAGACACAGAGTGAAACTCCATCCACACCGTCCCATCACTCACTCCCGGGGTCAGACACAGAGTGAATCTCCCTCCACACCGTCCCCTCACACACTCCCGGGGTCAGACACAGAGTGAAACTCCCTCCACACCGTCCCATCTCACACTCCCGGGGTCAGACACAGAGTGAAGCTCCCTCCACACCGTCCCAATACACACTCCCGGGGTCAGACACAGAGTGAAACTCCCTCCACACCGTCCCATCACTCACTCCGGGGGTCAGACACAGAGTGAATCTCCCTCCACACCGTCCCATCACACACTCCCTTTTTGCATATTTGCGTGGGCTGCTTCTCGCCTTCTGGCTGCATTTTAGTCCCAACCTGTTTATATATGGTCATCCAGTAAGGAAGGGGGCACGGAGGGATGAGGATGTCCTAGTCAACTTGCTCCTGGGGCTGGTGAAATCCGCCATCCGAGGGTCTTGGAAACGGGTGGCGGGAGGATCTCCCCGGGCAGACTGCCTGGCAATGTTTAGGGGGTATGTTCGTGCCCGGGTAACTATTGAAAAGGAACACGTGCAGTCCACAGCGGCCTTGGAGGAGTTTCGAGACCGTTGGGCTCCGCGGGGTGTAAATGCCATCGTGGATAGGGATGGCAACATTCTGGTGTAATGTCTATTGTCTATTTGTAGTGCAGTAATTGTGTTTGCCACTGTTTTGTATATATTGTATAGCACCGAAATTTGTAATAAAGGATTTTGTAATAAAAAAAAAGGGGTCAGACACTGAGTGAATCTCCCGCCATAACGTCCCATCACACACTCCCAGAGTCAGACACAGAGTGAAAATCCCCCCATACCGTCACATCACACACTCGCGGTATCAGACACAGACTGAAGCTCCCTCCACACCGTCCCGTCACACACTTCTGGGGTCAGACACAGAGTGAAACTCCATCCACACCGTCCCATCACACACTCCTGGGTTCAGACGCAGAGTGAAACACCCTCCACACCGTCCCATCACACAATCCCGGAGTCAGACACAGAGTGAAACTCCCTCCACCCTGTCCCATCGCATTCTCCCGGTGTCAGACACAGAGTGAAACTCCCTCCACACCGTCCCATCTCACACTCCCGGGGTCAGAGACAGAGTGAAACTCCCTCCACACAGTCCCATCACACAATACCGTGGTCAGACACAGAGTGAAACACCCTCCACACAGTCCCATCACACTCTCCCTGCTTCAGACACATAGTGAATCTCCCTCCACACCGTGCCATCACACACTCCTTGTGTCAGACGCAGAGTGAAGCTCCCTCCACACCATCCCATCACACTCTCCCGGGTTCAGACTCAGGGTGAAACTCCCTCCAGACCGTCCCATCGCACCCTCCCGGGGTCAGACAAAGAGTGAAACTCCCACACACCGTCCCATCACACATTTACGTGGGTAATACACATAGTGAATCCCCCTCCACACCGTCCCATCACTCACTTTCGGGGTCAGACACAGAGTGAAGCTCCCTCCACACCGTCCCATCACACACTTTCGGGGTCAGACAGAGAGTAAATCTCCCTCCACACCGTCCCATCTCACACTCCCTGAGTCAGACACAGAGTGAAGCTCCCTCCACACCGCCCCATCACACACTCCCGGGGTCAGACACAGAGTGAAACTCCCTCCACACCGTCCCATCACACACTCCCGGGGTCAGACACAGAGTGAATCTCCCTCCACACCTCCCCATCACACACTCCCGGGGTCAGACACAGAGTGAAGCTCCCTCCACACCGCCTCATCACACACTCCCGGGGTCAGACACAGAGTGAAACTCCCTCCACACTGTCCCATCACACACTTCCGGGGTCAGACAGAGAGTAAATCTCCCTCCACACCGTCCCATCACATTCTCCCGGGGTCAGAGACAGAGTGAAACTCCCTCCACACTGTCCCATAACACACTTTCGGGGTCAGACAGAGAGTAAATCTCCCTCCACACCGTCCCATCACACACTCCCGGGGTCAGACACAGAGTGAAAATCCCTCCACACCATCCCATCACACACTCTCGGGGTCACACACAGAGTGAATCTACCTCCGCACCGTCCCATCACACACTCCCTGAGTCAGACACAGAGTGAAACTCCCTCCACACTGTCCCATCTCACACTCCCGGGGTCAGACACAGATTGAAACAACCTCCACACCGTCCCATCTCACACTCCCGGGGTCAGACACAGAGTGAAGCTCCCACACACCGTCCCATCACACATTCGCGTGGGTCATACACACAGTGAATCTCCCTCCACACCGTCCCATCACACACTCCCAGGGTCAGACACAGAATGAAGCTCCCTCCACACTGTCCCATTGCACACATCCTGGGGTCAAACACAGAGTGAAACTCCATCCACACCGTCCCATCACACACTCCCGGGGTCAGACACAGAGTAAAACTCCCCCCACACCGTCCCATCACACACACCCGGAGTCAGACACAGAGTGAAACTCCCTCCACACCGTCCCATCACACACTCCCGGGGTCAGAAACAGAGTGAATCTCCCTCCACACCGTCCCATCACACACTCCCGGGGTCAGACACAGAGTGAACCTCCCTCCACACCGTCCCATCACACACTCCCGGGGTCAGACACAGAGTGAAGCTCCCACACACCGTCCCATCACACATTCGCGTGGGTCATACACACAGTGAATCTCCCTCCACACCGTCCCATCACACACTCCCAGGGTCAGACACAGAATGAAACTGCCTCAACAACTTCCCATCACACACACCCGGGTTCAGACACTGAGTGAATCTCCCGCCATAACGTCCCATCACACACTCCCAGAGTCAGACACAGAGTGAAAATCCCCCCATACCGTCACATCACACACTACCGAGGTCAGACACAGAGTGAAACTCCATCCACACCGTCCCATCACTCACTCCCGGGGTCAGACACAGAGTGAATCTCCCTCCACACCGTCCCCTCACACACTCCCGGGGTCAGACACAGAGTGAAACTCCCTCCACACCGTCCCATCTCACACTCCCGGGGTCAGACACAGAGTGAAGCTCCCTCCACACCGTCCCAATACACACTCCCGGGGTCAGACACAGAGTGAAACTCCCTCCACACCGTCCCATCACTCACTCCGGGGGTCAGACACAGAGTGAATCTCCCTCCACACCGTCCCATCACACACTCCCTTTTTGCATATTTGCGTGGGCTGCTTCTCGCCTTCTGGCTGCATTTTAGTCCCAACCTGTTTATATATGGTCATCCAGTAAGGAAGGGGGCACGGAGGGATGAGGATGTCCTAGTCAACTTGCTCCTGGGGCTGGTGAAATCCGCCATCCGAGGGTCTTGGAAACGGGTGGCGGGAGGATCTCCCCGGGCAGACTGCCTGGCAATGTTTAGGGGGTATGTTCGTGCCCGGGTAACTATTGAAAAGGAACACGTGCAGTCCACAGCGGCCTTGGAGGAGTTTCGAGACCGTTGGGCTCCGCGGGGTGTAAATGCCATCGTGGATAGGGATGGCAACATTCTGGTGTAATGTCTATTGTCTATTTGTAGTGCAGTAATTGTGTTTGCCACTGTTTTGTATATATTGTATAGCACCGAAATTTGTAATAAAGGATTTTGTAATAAAAAAAAAGGGGTCAGACACTGAGTGAATCTCCCGCCATAACGTCCCATCACACACTCCCAGAGTCAGACACAGAGTGAAAATCCCCCCATACCGTCACATCACACACTCGCGGTATCAGACACAGACTGAAGCTCCCTCCACACCGTCCCGTCACACACTTCTGGGGTCAGACACAGAGTGAAACTCCATCCACACCGTCCCATCACACACTCCTGGGTTCAGACGCAGAGTGAAACACCCTCCACACCGTCCCATCACACAATCCCGGAGTCAGACACAGAGTGAAACTCCCTCCACCCTGTCCCATCGCATTCTCCCGGTGTCAGACACAGAGTGAAACTCCCTCCACACCGTCCCATCTCACACTCCCGGGGTCAGAGACAGAGTGAAACTCCCTCCACACAGTCCCATCACACAATACCGTGGTCAGACACAGAGTGAAACACCCTCCACACAGTCCCATCACACTCTCCCTCCTTCAGACACATAGTGAATCTCCCTCCACACCGTGCCATCACACACTCCTTGTGTCAGACGCAGAGTGAAGCTCCCTCCACACCATCCCATCACACTCTCCCGGGTTCAGACTCAGGGTGAAACTCCCTCCAGACCGTCCCATCGCACCCTCCCGGGGTCAGACAAAGAGTGAAACTCCCACACACCGTCCCATCACACATTTACGTGGGTAATACACATAGTGAATCCCCCTCCACACCGTCCCATCACTCACTTTCGGGGTCAGACACAGAGTGAAGCTCCCTCCACACCGTCCCATCACACACTTTCGGGGTCAGACAGAGAGTAAATCTCCCTCCACACCGTCCCATCTCACACTCCCTGAGTCAGACACAGAGTGAAGCTCCCTCCACACCGCCCCAACACACACTCCCGGGGTCAGACACAGAGTGAAACTCCCTCCACACCGTCCCATCACACACTCCCGGGGTCAGACACAGAGTGAATCTCCCTCCACACCTCCCCATCACACACTCCCGGGGTCAGACACAGAGTGAAGCTCCCTCCACACCGCCTCATCACACACTCCCGGGGTCAGACACAGAGTGAAGCTCCCTCCACACTGTCCCATCACACACTTCCGGGGTCAGACAGAGAGTAAATCTCCCTCCACACCGTCCCATCACATTCTCCCGGGGTCAGAGACAGAGTGAAACTCCCTCCACACTGTCCCATAACACACTTTCGGGGTCAGACAGAGAGTAAATCTCCCTCCACACCGTCCCATCACACACTCCCGGGGTCAGACACAGAGTGAAACTCCCTCCACACCATCCCATCACACACTCTCGGGGTCACACACAGAGTGAATCTACCTCCGCACCGTCCCATCACACACTCCCTGAGTCAGACACAGAGTGAAACTCCCTCCACACTGTCCCATCTCACACTCCCGGGGTCAGACACAGATTGAAACAACCTCCACACCGTCCCATCTCACACTCCCGGGGTCAGACACAGAGTGAAGCTCCCACACACCGTCCCATCACACATTCGCGTGGGTCATACACACAGTGAATCTCCCTCCACACCGTCCCATCACACACTCCCAGGGTCAGACACAGAATGAAACTGCCTCAACAACTTCCCATCACACACACCCGGGTTCAGACACTGAGTGAATCTCCCGCCATAACGTCCCATCACACACTCCCAGAGTCAGACACAGAGTGAAAATCCCCCCATACCGTCACATCACACACTACCGAGGTCAGACACAGAGTGAAACTCCATCCACACCGTCCTATCACTCACTCCCGGGGTCAGACACTGAGTGAATCTCCTGCCATAACGTCCCATCACACACTCCCAGAGTCAGACACAGAGTGAAAATCCCCCCATACCGTCACATCACACACTCGCGGTATCAGACACAGACTGAAGCTCCCTCCACACCGTCCCGTCACACACTTCTGGGGTCAGACACAGAGTGAAACTCCATCCACACCGTCCGATCACAGACTCCCAGGGTCAGTCACAGAGTGAAGCTCCCTCCACACCATCCCATCACACACTCCTGGGTTCAGACGCAGAGTGAAACACCCTCCACACCGTCCCATCTCACACTCCCGGGGTCAGAGACAGAGTGAAACTCCCTCCACACAGTCCCATCACACACTACCGTGGTCAGACACAGAGTGAAACACCCTCCACACAGTCCCATCACACTCTCCCTCCTTCAGACACATAGTGAATCTCCCTCCACACCGTCCCATCACTCACTTTCGGGGTCAGACACAGAGTGAAGCTCCCTCCACACCGTCCCATCACACACTTTCGGGGTCAGACGGAGAGTAAATCTCCCTCCACACCGTCCCATCTCACACTCCCTGAGTCAGACACAGAGTGAAGCTCCCTCCACACCGCCCCATCACACACTCCCGGGGTCAGACACAGAGTGAAACTCCCTCCACACCGTCCCATCACACACTCCCGGGGTCAGACACAGAGTGAATCTCCCTCCACACCTCCCCATCACACACTCCCGGGGTCAGACACAGAGTGAAGCTCCCTCCTCACCGCCCCATCACACACTCCCGGGGTCAGACACAGAGTGAAACTCCCTCCACACTGTCCCATCACACACTTCCGGGGTCAGACAGAGAGTAAATCTCCCTCCACACCGTCCCATCAAATTCTCCCGGGGTCAGAGACAGAGTGAAACTCCCTCCACACTGTCCCATAACACACTTTCGGGGTCAGACAGAGAGTAAATCTCCCTCCACACCGTCCCATCACACACTCCCGGGGTCAGACACAGAGTGAAGCTCCCTCCACACCGTCCCATCTCACACTCCCGGCGTCAAACACAGAGTGAAAATCCCTCCACACCATCCCATCACACACTCTCGGGGTCACACACAGAGTGAATCTACCTCCGCACCGTCCCATCACACACTCCCTGAGTCAGACACAGAGTGAAACTCCCTCCACACTGTCCCATCTCACACTCCCGGGGTCAGACACAGATTGAAACAACCTCCACACCGTCCCATCTCACACTCCCGGGGTCAGACACAGAGTGAAGCTCCCACACACCGTCCCATCACACATTCGCGTGGGTCATACACACAGTGAATCTCCCTCCACACCGTCCCATCACACACTCCCAGGGTCAGACACAGAATGAAACTGCCTCAACAACTTCCCATCACACACACCCGGGTTCAGACACTGAGTGAATCTCCCGCCATAACGTCCCATCACACACTCCCAGAGTCAGACACAGAGTGAAAATCCCCCCATACCGTCACATCACACACTACCGAGGTCAGACACAGAGTGAAACTCCATCCACACCGTCCCATCACTCACTCCCGGGGTCAGACACTGAGTGAATCTCCTGCCATAACGTCCCATCACACACTCCCAGAGTCAGACACAGAGTGAAAATCCCCCCATACCGTCACATCACACACTCGCGGTATCAGACACAGACTGAAGCTCCCTCCACACCGTCCCGTCACACACTTCTGGGGTCAGACACAGAGTGAAACTCCATCCACACCGTCCGATCACAGACTCCCAGGGTCAGTCACAGAGTGAAGCTCCCTCCACACCATCCCATCACACACTCCTGGGTTCAGACGCAGAGTGAAACACCCTCCACACCGTCCCATCACACAATCCCGGAGTCAGACACAGAGTGAAACTCCCACCACCCTGTCCCATCGCATTCTCCCGGTGTCAGACACAGAGTGAAACTCCCTCCACACCGTCCCATCTCACACTCCCGGGGTCAGAGACAGAGTGAAACTCCCTCCACACAGTCCCATCACACACTACCGTGGTCAGACACAGAGTGAAACACCCTCCACACAGTCCCATCACACTCTCCCTCCTTCAGACACATAGTGAATCTCCCTCCACACCGTGCCATCACACACTCCTTGTGTCAGACGCAGAGTGAAGTTCCCTCCACACCATCCCATCACACTCTCCCGGGTTCAGACTCAGGGTGAAACTCCCTCCAGACCGTCCCATCGCACCCTCCCGGGGTCAGACACAGAGTGAAACTCCCACACACCGTCCCATCACACATTCACGTGGGTAATACACATAGTGAATCCCCCTCCACACCGTCCCATCACACACTTTCGGGGTGAGATACAGAGTGAAGCTCCCTCCACACCGTCCCATCACTCACTTTCGGGGTCAGACAGAGAGTAAATCTCCCTCCACACCGTCCCATCATACACTCCCGGGGTCAGACACAGAGTGAAACTCCCTCCACACCGTCCCATCACACACTCCCGGGGTCAGACACAGAGTGAATCTCCCTCCACACCTCCCCATCACACACTCCCGGGGTCAGACACAGAGTAAATCTCCCTCCACACCGTCCCATCACACACTCCCGGGGTCAGACACAGAGTGAAGCTCCCTCCACACCGTCCCATCTCACACTCCTGGCGTCAAACACAGAGTGAAAATCCCTCCACACCATCCCATCACACACTCTCGGGGTCACACACAGAGTGAATCTACCTCCGCACCGTCCCATCACACACTCCCGGGGTCAGACACAGAGTGAATCTCCCTCCACACCGTCCCATCACACACTCCCGGGGTCAGACACAGATTGAAACAACCTCCACACCGTCCCATCTCACACTCCCGGGGTCAGACCCAGAGTGAAACTCCCTCCACACCGTCCCATCACACACTCCCGGGGTCAGACACAGAGTGAAACTCCCTCCACACTGTCCCATCACACACTCCCGGCGTCAGACACAGAGTGAAACTCCCTCCACACCGTCCCATCACACACTCCCGGGGTCAGACACAGAGTGAAGCTCCCTCCACACTGTCCCATCACACACTCCCGGGGTCAGACACAGAGTGAATCTCCCTCCACACCGTCCCATCACACACTCCCGGGGTCAGACACGGAGTGAAGCTCCCTCCACACCATCCCATCACACACTCCCAGGGTCAGACAGAGAGTAAATCACCCTCCACACCATCCCATCACACTCTCCCGGGGTCAGAGACAGAGTGAAACTCCCTCCAAACTGTCCCATAACACACTTTCGGGGTCAGACAGAGAGTAAATCTCCCTCCACACCGTCCCATCTCACACTCCCGGGGTCAAACACAGAGTGAAACTCCCTCCACACCATCCCATCACACACTCTCGGGGTCACACACAGAGTGAATCTACCTCTGCACCGTCCCATCACACACTCCCTGAGTCAGACACAGAGTGAAACTCCCTCCACACTGTCCCATCTCACACTCCCGGGGTCAGACACAGATTGAAACAACCTCCACACCGTCCCATCTCACACTCCCGGGGTCAGACACAGAGTGAAACTCCCTCCACACCTCCCCATCACACACTCCCAGGGTCAGACACAGAGTGAAACTCCCTCCACACTGTCCCATCTCACACTCCCGGGGTCAGACACAGATTGAAACAACCTCCACACCGTCCCATCACACACTCCCGGGGTCAGACACAGAGTGAAACTCCCTCCACACTGTCCCATCACACACTCCCGGCGTCAGACACAGAGTGAAACTCCCTCCACACCGTCCCATCACACACTCCCGGGGTCAGACACAGATTGAAGCTCCCTCCACACTGTCCCATCACACACTCCCGGGGTCAGACACAGAGTGAAACTCCCTCCACACCGTCCCATCACACACTCCCGGGGTCAGACACGGAGTGAAGCTCCCTCCACACCATCCCATCACACACTCCCAGGGTCAGACAGAGAGTAAATCTCCCTCCACACCGTCCCATCACACTCTCCCGGGGTCAGAGACAGAGTGAAACTCCCTCCAAACTGTCCCATAACACACTTTCGGGGTCAGACAGAGAGTAAATCTCCCTCCACACCGTCCCATCTCACACTCCCGGGGTCAAACACAGAGTGAAACTCCCTCCACACCATCCCATCACACACTCTCGGGGTCACACACAGAGTGAATCTACCTCCGCACCGTCCCGTCACACACTCCCTGAGTCAGACACAGAGTGAAACTCCCTCCACACTGTCCCATCTCACACTCCCGGGGTCAGACACAGATTGAAACAACCTCCACACCGTCCCATCTCACACTCCCGGGGTCAGACCCAGAGTGAAACTCCCTCCACACCGTCCCATCACACACTTCCGGGGTCAGACACAGAGTGAAACTCCCTCCACACTGTCCCATCACACACTCCCGGCATCAGACACAGAGTGAAACTCCCTCCACACCGTCCCATCACACACTCCCGGGGTCAGACACAGATTGAATCTCCCTCCGCACCGTCTCATCTCACACTCCCGGGGTCAGACACAGTGTGAAACACCCTCCACACCGTTCCATCACACACTCCCTGAGTCAGACACAGAGTGAATCTCCCTCCACACCGTCCCATCACACACTCCCGGGGTCAGACACAGAGTGAATTTCCCTCCACACCGTCCCATCAGACACTCCCGGGGTCAGACACAGAGTGAAGCTCCCTCCACACCGTCCCATCACACACTCCCGGGGTCAGACACAGAGTGAATCTCCCTCCACACCGTCCCATCACACACTCCCGGGGTCAGACACAGAGTGAATCTCCCTCCACACCGTCCCATCACACACTCCCGGGGTCAGACACAGAGTGAATTTCCCTCCACACCGTCCCATCACACACTCCCGGGGTCAGACACAGAGTGAAGCTCCCTCCACACCGTCCCATCACACACTCCCGGGGTCAGACACAGAGTGAAACTCCCTCCACACCGTCCCATCACACACTCCTGGGGTCAGATACAGAGTGAAACTCCCTCCACACCGTCCCATCACACACTCCCGGGGTCAGACACAGAGTGAAGCTCCCTCCACACCGTCCCATCACACTCTCCCGGGGTCAGACACAGAGTGAATCTCCCTCCACACCGTCCCATCACACACTCCCGGGGTCAGACACAGAGTGAATTTCCCTCCACACCGTCCCATCACACACTCCCGGGGTCAGACACAGAGTGAAGCTCCCTCCACACCGTCCCATCACACACTCCCGGGGTCAGACACAGAGTGAAGCTCCCTCCACACCGTCCCATCACACACTCCTGGGGTCAGATACAGAGTGAAACTCCCTCCACACCGTCCCATCACACACTCCCGGGGTCAGACACAGAGTGAAGCTCCCTCCACACCGTCCCATCACACACTCCCGGGGTCAGACACAGAGTGAAGCTCCCTCCACACCATCCCATCACACACTCCCGGGGTCAGACACAGAGTGAAACTCCCTCCACACTGTCCCATCACACACTCCGGGGTCAGACACAGTGAAGCTCCCTCCACACCGCCCCATCACACACTTCCGGAGTCAGACACAGAGTGCATCTCCCTCGACACCGTCCGATCACACACTCCGGGGTCAGACACAGAGTGAAGCTCCCTCCACACCGCCCCATCACACACTTCCGGAGTCAGACACAGAGTGAATCTCCCTCCACACCGTCCCATCACACACTCCCGGGGTCAGACACAGAGTGAATCTCCCTCCACACCGTCCCATCACACACTCCCGGGGTCAGACACAGAGTGAAGCTCCCTCCACACCGTCCCATCACACTCTCCCGGGGTCAGACACAGAGTGAATCTCCCTCCGCACCGTCCCATCACACACTCCCTGAGTCAGACACATTGTGAAACTCCCTCCACACTGTCCCATCTCACACTCCCGGGGTCAGACACAGATTGAAACAACCTCCACACCATCCCATCTCACACTCCCGGGGTCAGACACAGAGTGAAGCTCCCACACACCGTCCCATCACACATTCGCGTGGGTCATACACACAGTGAATCTCCCTCCACACCGTCCCATCACACACTCCCAGGGTCAGACACAGAATGAAACTGCCTCAACAACTTCCCATCACACACACCCGGGTTCAGACACTGAGTGAATCTCCCGCCATAACGTCCCATCACACACTCCCAGAGTCAGACACAGAGTGAAAATCCCCCCATACCGTCACATCACACACTACCGAGGTCAGACACAGAGTGAAACTCCATCCACACCGTCCCATCACTCACTCCCGGGGTCAGACACTGAGTGAATCTCCTGCCATAACGTCCCATCACACACTCCCAGAGTCAGACACAGAGTGAAAATCCCCCCATACCGTCACATCACACACTCGCGGTATCAGACACAGACTGAAGCTCCCTCCACACCGTCCCGTCACACACTTCTGGGGTCAGACACAGAGTGAAACTCCATCCACACCGTCCGATCACAGACTCCCAGGGTCAGTCACAGAGTGAAGCTCCCTCCACACCATCCCATCACACACTCCTGGGTTCAGACGCAGAGTGAAACACCCTCCACACCGTCCCATCACACAATCCCGGAGTCAGACACAGAGTGAAACTCCCACCACCCTGTCCCATCGCATTCTCCCGGTGTCAGACACAGAGTGAAACTCCCTCCACACCGTCCCATCTCACACTCCCGGGGTCAGAGACAGAGTGAAACTCCCTCCACACAGTCCCATCACACACTACCGTGGTCAGACACAGAGTGAAACACCCTCCACACAGTCCCATCACACTCTCCCTCCTTCAGACACATAGTGAATCTCCCTCCACACCGTGCCATCACACACTCCTTGTGTCAGACGCAGAGTGAAGTTCCCTCCACACCATCCCATCACACTCTCCCGGGTTCAGACTCAGGGTGAAACTCCCTCCAGACCGTCCCATCGCACCCTCCCGGGGTCAGACACAGAGTGAAACTCCCACACACCGTCCCATCACACATTCACGTGGGTAATACACATAGTGAATCCCCCTCCACACCGTCCCATCACACACTTTCGGGGTGAGATACAGAGTGAAGCTCCCTCCACACCGTCCCATCACTCACTTTCGGGGTCAGACAGAGAGTAAATCTCCCTCCACACCGTCCCATCTCACACTCCCTGAGTCAGACACAGAGTGAAGCTCCCTCCACACCGCCCCATCACACACTCCCGGGGTCAGACACAGAGTGAAGCTCCCTCCACACCGCCCCATCACACACTCCCGGGGTCAGACACAGAGTGAAACTCCCTCCACATCGTCCCATCACACACTTCCGGGGTCAGACAGAGAGTAAATCTCCCTCCACACCGTCCCATCACACACTCCCGGGGTCAGACACAGAGTGAAGCTCCCTCCACACCGTCCCATCTCACACTCCCGGGGTCAGAGACAGAGTGAAGCTCCCTCCACACCGTCCCATCACACACTCCCGGCGTCAAACACAGAGTGAAGCTCCCTCCACACCGTCCCATCACACACTCCCGGGGTCAGACACAGAGTGAAAATCCCTCCACACCGTCCCATCACACACTCCCGGGGTCAGACACAGAGTGAATCTACCTCCGCACCGTCCCATCACACACTCCCTGAGTCAGACACAGATTGAAACAACCTCCACACCGTCCCATCACACACTCCCGGGGTCAGACACAGATTGAAACAACCTCCACACCGTCCCATCTCACACTCCCGGGGTCAAACACAGATTGAAACAACCTCCACACCGTCCCATCTCACACTCCCGGGGTCAAACACAGAGTGAAACTCCCTCCACACCATCCCATCACACACTCTCTCGGTCACACACAGAGTGAATCTACCTCCGCACCGTCCCATCACACACTCCCTGAGTCAGACACAGAGTGAAACTCCCTCCACACTGTCCCATCTCACACTCCCGGGGTCAGACACAGATTGAAACAACCTCCACACCGTCCCATCACACACTCCCGGGGTCAGACACAGAGTGAAGCTCCCTCCACACCGTCCCATCACACTCTCCCGGGGTCAGACACAGAGTGAATCTCCCTCCACACCGTCCCATCACACACTCCCGGGGTCAGACACAGAGTGAATTTCCCTCCACACCGTCCCATCACACACTCCCGGGGTCAGACACAGAGTGAAGCTCCCTCCACACCGTCCCATCACACACTCCCGGGGTCAGACACAGAGTGAAGCTCCCTCCACACCGTCCCATCACACACTCCTGGGGTCAGATACAGAGTGAAACTCCCTCCACACCGTCCCATCACACACTCCCGGGGTCAGACACAGAGTGAAGCTCCCTCCACACCGTCCCATCACACTCTCCCGGGGTCAGACACAGAGTGAATCTCCCTCCACACCGTCCCATCACACACTCCCGGGGTCAGACACAGAGTGAAGCTCCCTCCACACCATCCCATCACACACTCCCGGGGTCAGACACAGAGTGAAACTCCCTCCACACTGTCCCATCACACACTCCGGGGTCAGACACAGTGAAGCTCCCTCCACACCGCCCCATCACACACTTCCGGAGTCAGACACAGAGTGCATCTCCCTCGACACCGTCCGATCACACACTCCGGGGTCAGACACAGAGTGAAGCTCCCTCCACACCGCCCCATCACACACTTCCGGAGTCAGACACAGAGTGAATCTCCCTCCACACCGTCCCATCACACACTCCCGGGGTCAGACACAGAGTGAATCTCCCTCCACACCGTCCCATCACACACTCCCGGGGTCAGACACAGAGTGAAGCTCCCTCCACACCGTCCCATCACACTCTCCCGGGGTCAGACACAGAGTGAATCTCCCTCCGCACCGTCCCATCACACACTCCCTGAGTCAGACACAGAGTGAAACTCCCTCCACACTGTCCCATCTCACACTCCCGGGGTCAGACACAGATTGAAACAACCTCCACACCGTCCCATCTCACACTCCCGGGGTCAGACACAGAGTGAAGCTCCCACACACCGTCCCATCACACATTCGCGTGGGTCATACACACAGTGAATCTCCCTCCACACCGTCCCATCACACACTCCCAGGGTCAGACACAGAATGAAACTGCCTCAACAACTTCCCATCACACACACCCGGGTTCAGACACTGAGTGAATCTCCCGCCATAACGTCCCATCACACACTCCCAGAGTCAGACACAGAGTGAAAATCCCCCCATACCGTCACATCACACACTACCGAGGTCAGACACAGAGTGAAACTCCATCCACACCGTCCCATCACTCACTCCCGGGGTCAGACACTGAGTGAATCTCCTGCCATAACGTCCCATCACACACTCCCAGAGTCAGACACAGAGTGAAAATCCCCCCATACCGTCACATCACACACTCGCGGTATCAGACACAGACTGAAGCTCCCTCCACACCGTCCCGTCACACACTTCTGGGGTCAGACACAGAGTGAAACTCCATCCACACCGTCCGATCACAGACTCCCAGGGTCAGTCACAGAGTGAAGCTCCCTCCACACCATCCCATCACACACTCCTGGGTTCAGAAGCAGAGTGAAACACCCTCCACACCGTCCCATCACACAATCCCGGAGTCAGACACAGAGTGAAACTCCCACCACCCTGTCCCATCGCATTCTCCCGGTGTCAGAGACAGAGTGAAACTCCCTCCACACAGTCCCATCACACACTACCGTGGTCAGACACAGAGTGAAACACCCTCCACACAGTCCCATCACACTCTCCCTCCTTCAGACACATAGTGAATCTCCCTCCACACCGTGCCATCACACACTCCTTGTGTCAGACGCAGAGTGAAGTTCCCTCCACACCATCCCATCACACTCTCCCGGGTTCAGACTCAGGGTGAAACTCCCTCCAGACCGTCCCATCGCACCCTCCCGGGGTCAGACACAGAGTGAAACTCCCACACACCGTCCCATCACACATTCACGTGGGTAATACACATAGTGAATCCCCCTCCACACCGTCCCATCACACACTTTCGGGGTGAGATACAGAGTGAAGCTCCCTCCACACCGTCCCATCACTCACTTTCGGGGTCAGACAGAGAGTAAATCTCCCTCCACACCGTCCCATCTCACACTCCCTGAGTCAGACACAGAGTGAAGCTCCCTCCACACCGCCCCATCACACACTCCCGGGGTCAGACACAGAGTGAAGCTCCCTCCACACCGCCCCATCACACACTCCCGGGGTCAGACACAGAGTGAAACTCCCTCCACATCGTCCCATCACACAATTCCGGGGTCAGACAGAGAGTAAATCTCCCTCCACACCGTCCCATCACACACTCCCGGGGTCAGACACAGAGTGAATCTACCTCCACACCGTCCCATCACACACTCCCTGAGTCAGACACAGAGTGAATCTCCCTCCACACCGTCCCATCACACACTCCCTGAGTCAGACACAGAGTGAAACTCCCTCCACACTGTCCCATCTCACACTCCCGGGGTCAGACACAGATTGAAACAACCTCCACACCGTCCCATCTCACACTCCCGGGGTCAGACCCAGAGTGAAACTCCCTCCACACCGTCCCATCACACACTCCCGGGGTCAGACACAGAGTGAAACTCCCTCCACACCGTCCCATCACACACTCCCGGCGTCAGACACAGAGTGAAACTCCCTCCACACCGTCCCATCTCACACTCCCGGGGTCAGACACAGATTGAAGCTCCCTCCACACTGTCCCATCACACACTACCGGGGTCAGACACAGAGTGAAACTCCCTCCACACCGTCCCATCACACACTCCCGGGGTCAGACACGGAGTGAAGCTCCCTCCACACCATCCCATCACACACTCCCAGGGTCAGACAGAGAGTAAATCTCCCTCCACACCATCCCATCACACTCTCCCGGGGTCAGAGACAGAGTGAAACTCCCTCCAAACTGTCCCATAACACACTTTCGGGGTCAGACAGAGAGTAAATCTCCCTCCACACCGTCCCATCTCACACTCCCGGGGTCAAACACAGAGTGAAACTCCCTCCACACCATCCCATCACACACTCTCGGGGTCACACACAGAGTGAATCTACCTCTGCACCGTCCCATCACACACTCCCTGAGTCAGACACAGAGTGAAACTCCCTCCACACTGTCCCATCTCACACTCCCGGGGTCAGACACAGATTGAAACAACCTCCACACCGTCCCATCTCACACTCCCTGGGTCAGACCCAGAGTGAAACTCCCTCCACACCGTCCCATCACACACTCCCGGGGTCAGACACAGAGTGAAACTCCCTTCACACTGTCCCATCACACACTCCCGGCGTCAGACACAGAGTGAAACTCCCTCCACACCGTCCCATCACACACTCCCGGGGTCAGACACAGATTGAAGCTCCCTCCACACTGTCCCATCACACACTCCCGGGGTCAGACACAGAGTGAAACTCCCTCCACACCGTCCCATCACACACTCCCGGGGTCAGACACGGAGTGAAGCTCCCTCCACACCGTCCCATCACACACTCCCAGGGTCACCACAGCGGCCTTGGAGGAGTTTCGAGACCGTTGGGCTCCGCGGGGTGTAAATGCCATCGTGGATAGGGATGGCAACATTCTGGTGTAATGTCTATTGTCTATTTGTAGTGCAGTAATTGTGTTTGCCACTGTTTTGTATATATTGTATAGCACCGAAATTTGTAATAAAGGATTTTGTAATAAAAAAAAAGGGGTCAGACACTGAGTGAATCTCCCGCCATAACGTCCCATCACACACTCCCGGGGTCAGACACAGAGTGAATTTCCCTCCACACCGTCCCATCACACACTCCCGGGGTCAGACACAGAGTGAAGCTCCCTCCACACCGTCCCATCACACACTCCCGGGGTCAGACACAGAGTGAAACTCCCTCCACACCGTCCCATCACACACTCCTGGGGTCAGATACAGAGTGAAACTCCCTCCACACCGTCCCATCACACACTCCCGGGGTCAGACACAGAGTGAAGCTCCCTCCACACCGTCCCATCACACTCTCCCGGGGTCAGACACAGAGTGAATCTCCCTCCACACCGTCCCATCACACACTCCCGGGGTCAGACACAGAGTGAATTTCCCTCCACACCGTCCCATCACACACTCCCGGGGTCAGACACAGAGTGAAGCTCCCTCCACACCGTCCCATCACACACTCCCGGGGTCAGACACAGAGTGAAGCTCCCTCCACGCCGTCCCATCACACACTCCTGGGGTCAGATACAGAGTGAAACTCCCTCCACACCGTCCCATCACACACTCCCGGGGTCAGACACAGAGTGAAGCTCCCTCCACACCGTCCCATCACACTCTCCCGGGGTCAGACACAGAGTGAATCTCCCTCCACACCGTCCCATCACACACTCCCGGGGTCAGACAAAGAGTGAAGCTCCCTCCACACCATCCCATCACACACTCCCGGGGTCAGACACAGAGTGAAACTCCCTCCACACTGTCCCATCACACACTCCGGGGTCAGACACAGTGAAGCTCCCTCCACACCGCCCCATCACACACTTCCGGAGTCAGACACAGAGTGCATCTCCCTCGACACCGTCCGATCACACACTCCGGGGTCAGACATAGAGTGAAGCTCCCTCAACACCGCCCCATCACACACTTCCGGAGTCAGACACAGAGTGAATCTCCCTCCACACCGTCCCATCACACACTCCCGGGGTCAGACACAGAGTGAATCTCCCTCCACACCGTCCCATCACACACTCCCGGGGTCAGACACAGAGTGAAGCTCCCTCCACACCGTCCCATCACACTCTCCCGGGGTCAGACACAGAGTGAATCTCCCTCCGCACCGTCCCATCACACACTCCCTGAGTCAGACACATTGTGAAACTCCCTCCACACTGTCCCATCTCACACTCCCGGGGTCAGACACAGATTGAAACAACCTCCACACCGTCCCATCTCACACTCCCGGGGTCAGACACAGAGTGAAGCTCCCACACACCGTCCCATCACACATTCGCGTGGGTCATACACACAGTGAATCTCCCTCCACACCGTCCCATCACACACTCCCAGGGTCAGACACAGAATGAAACTGCCTCAACAACTTCCCATCACACACACCCGGGTTCAGACACTGAGTGAATCTCCCGCCATAACGTCCCATCACACACTCCCAGAGTCAGACACAGAGTGAAAATCCCCCCATACCGTCACATCACACACTACCGAGGTCAGACACAGAGTGAAACTCCATCCACACCGTCCCATCACTCACTCCCGGGGTCAGACACTGAGTGAATCTCCTGCCATAACGTCCCATCACACACTCCCAGAGTCAGACACAGAGTGAAAATCCCCCCATACCGTCACATCACACACTCGCGGTATCAGACACAGACTGAAACTCCCTCCACACCGTCCCGTCACACACTTCTGGGGTCAGACACAGAGTGAAACTCCATCCACACCGTCCGATCACAGACTCCCAGGGTCAGTCACAGAGTGAAGCTCCCTCCACACCATCCCATCACACACTCCTGGGTTCAGACGCAGAGTGAAACACCCTCCACACCGTCCCATCACACAATCCCGGAGTCAGACACAGAGTGAAACTCCCACCACCCTGTCCCATCGCATTCTCCCGGTGTCAGACACAGAGTGAAACTCCCTCCACACCGTCCCATCTCACACTCCCGGGGTCAGAGACAGAGTGAAACTCCCTCCACACAGTCCCATCACACACTACCGTGGTCAGACACAGAGTGAAACACCCTCCACACAGTCCCATCACACTCTCCCTCCTTCAGACACATAGTGAATCTCCCTCCACACCGTGCCATCACACACTCCTTGTGTCAGACGCAGAGTGAAGTTCCCTCCACACCATCCCATCACACTCTCCCGGGTTCAGACTCAGGGTGAAACTCCCTCCAGACCGTCCCATCGCACCCTCCCGGGGTCAGACACAGAGTGAAACTCCCACACACCGTCCCATCACACATTCACGTGGGTAATACACATAGTGAATCCCCCTCCACACCGTCCCATCACACACTTTCGGGGTGAGATACAGAGTGAAGCTCCCTCCACACCGTCCCATCACTCACTTTCGGGGTCAGACAGAGAGTAAATCTCCCTCCACACCGTCCCATCTCACACTCCCTGAGTCAGACACAGAGTGAAGCTCCCTCCACACCGCCCCATCACACACTCCCGGGGTCAGACACAGAGTGAAACTCCCTCCACACCGTCCCATCACACACTCCCGGGGTCAGACACAGAGTGAATCTCCCTCCACACCTCCCCATCACACACTCCCGGGGTCAGACACAGAGTGAAGCTCCCTCCACACCGCCCCATCACACACTCCCGGGGTCAGACACAGAGTGAAACTCCCTCCACATCATCCCATCACACACTTCCGGGGTCAGACAGAGAGTAAATCTCCCTCCACACCGTCCCATCACACACTCCCGGGGTCAGACAGAGAGTAAATCTCCCTCCACACCGTCCCATCTCACACTCCCGGGGTCAAACACAGAGTGAATCTCCCTCCACACCATCCCATCACACACTCTCGGGGTCACACACAGAGTGAATCTACCTCCGCACCGTCCCGTCACACACTCCCTGAGTCAGACACAGAGTGAAACTCCCTCCACACTGTCCCATCTCACACTCCCGGGGTCAGACACAGATTGAAACAACCTCCACACCGTCCCATCTCACACTCCCGGGGTCAGACCCAGAGTGAAACTCCCTCCACACTGTCCCATCACACACTCCCGGCATCAGACACAGAGTGAAACTCCCTCCACACCGTCCCATCACACACTCCCGGGGTCAGACACAGATTGAATCTCCCTCCGCACCGTCTCATCTCACACTCCCGGGGTCAGACACAGTGTGAAACACCCTCCACACCGTTCCATCACACACTCCCTGAGTCAGACACAGAGTGAATCTCCCTCCACACCGTCCCATCACACACTCCCGTGGTCAGAGACAGAGTGAATCTCCCTCCACACCGTCCCATCACACACTCCCGGGGTCAGACACAGAGTGAATCTCCCTCCACACCGTCCCATCACACACTCCCGGGGTCAGACACAGAGTGAATCTCCCTCCACACCGTCCCATCACACACTCCCGGGGTCAGACACAGAGTGAATTTCCCTCCACACCGTCCCATCAGACACTCCCGGGGTCAGACACAGAGTGAAGCTCCCTCCACACTGTCCCATCACACACTCCCGGGGTCAGACACAGAGTGAATCTCCCTCCACACCGTCCCATCACACACTCCCGGGGTCAGACACAGAGTGAATCTCCCTCCACACCGTCCCATCACACACTCCCGGGGTCAGACACAGAGTGAATTTCCCTCCACACCGTCCCATCACACACTCCCGGGATCAGACACAGAGTGAAGCTCCCTCCACACCGTCCCATCACACACTCCCGGGGTCAGACACAGAGTGAAACTCCCTCCACACCGTCCCATCACACACTCCTGGTGTCAGATACAGAGTGAAACTCCCTCCACACCGTCCCATCACACACTCCCGGGGTCAGACACAGAGTGAAGCTCCCTCCACACCGTCCCATCACACTCTCCCGGGGTCAGACACAGAGTGAAGCTCCCTCCACACCGTCCCATCACACACTCCCGGGGTCAGACACAGAGTGAAACTCCCTCCACACTGTCCCATCACACACTCCCGGCGTCAGACACAGAGTGAAACTCCCTCCACACCGTCCCATCACACACTCCCGGGGTCAGACACAGATTGAAGCTCCCTCCACACCGTCCCATCACACACTCCCGGGGTCAGACACAGAGTGAATTTCCCTCCACACCGTCCCATCAGACACTCCCGGGGTCAGACACAGAGTGAAGCTCCCTCCACACTGTCCCATCACACACTCCCGGGGTCAGACACAGAGTGAATCTCCCTCCACACCGTCCCATCACACACTCCCGGGGTCAGACACAGAGTGAATCTCCCTCCACACCGTCCCATCACACACTCCCGGGGTCAGACACAGAGTGAATTTCCCTCCACACCGTCCCATCACACACTCCCGGGATCAGACACAGAGTGAAGCTCCCTCCACACCGTCCCATCACACACTCCCGGGGTCAGACACAGAGTGAAACTCCCTCCACACCGTCCCATCACACACTCCTGGTGTCAGATACAGAGTGAAACTCCCTCCACACCGTCCCATCACACACTCCCGGGGTCAGACACAGAGTGAAGCTCCCTCCACACCGTCCCATCACACTCTCCCGGGGTCAGACACAGAGTGAAGCTCCCTCCACACCGTCCCATCACACACTCCCGGGGTCAGACACAGAGTGAAACTCCCTCCACACTGTCCCATCACACACTCCCGGCGTCAGACACAGATTGAAGCTCCCTCCACACTGTCCCATCACACACTCCCGGGGTCAGACACAGAGTGAAACTCCCTCCACACCGTCCCATCACACACTCCCGGGGTCAGACACGGAGTGAAGCTCCCTCCACACCATCCCATCACACACTCCCAGGGTCAGACAGAGAGTAAATCTCCCTCCACACCGTCCCATCACACTCTCCCGGGGTCAGAGACAGAGTGAAACTCCCTCCAAACTGTCCCATAACACACTTTCGGGGTCAGACAGAGAGTAAATCTCCCTCCACACCGTCCCATCTCACACTCCCGGGGTCAAACACAGAGTGAATCTCCCTCCACACCATCCCATCACACACTCTCGGGGTCACACACAGAGTGAATCTACCTCCGCACCGTCCCGTCACACACTCCCTGAGTCAGACACAGAGTGAAACTCCCTCCACACTGTCCCATCTCACACTCCCGGGGTCAGACACAGATTGAAACAACCTCCACACCGTCCCATCTCACACTCCCGGGGTCAGACCCAGAGTGAAACTCCCTCCACACCGTCCCATCACACACTTCCGGGGTCAGACACAGAGTGAAACTCCCTCCACACTGTCCCATCACACACTCCCGGCATCAGACACAGAGTGAAACTCCCTCCGCACCGTCCCATCACACACTCCCGGGGTCAGACACAGATTGAATCTCCCTCCGCACCGTCTCATCTCACACTCCCGGGGTCAGACACAGTGTGAAACACCCTCCACACCGTTCCATCACACACTCCCTGAGTCAGACACAGAGTGAATCTCCCTCCACACCGTCCCATCACACACTCCCGGGGTCAGAGACAGAGTGAATCTCCCTCCACACCGTCCCATCACACACTCCCGGGGTCAGACACAGAGTGAATCTCCCTCCACACCGTCCCATCACACACTCCCGGGGTCAGACACAGAGTGAATCTCCCTCCACACCGTCCCATCACACACTCCCGGGGTCAGACACAGAGTGAATTTCCCTCCACACCGTCCCATCAGACACTCCCGGGGTCAGACACAGAGTGAAGCTCCCTCCACACCGTCCCATCACACACTCCCGGGGTCAGACACAGAGTGAATCTCCCTCCACACCGTCCCATCACACACTCCCGGGGTCAGACACAGAGTGAATCTCCCTCCACACCGTCCCATCACACACTCCCGGGGTCAGACACAGAGTGAATTTCCCTCCACACCGTCCCATCACACACTCCCGGGATCAGACACAGAGTGAAGCTCCCTCCACACCGTCCCATCACACACTCCCGGGGTCAGACACAGAGTGAAACTCCCTCCACACCGTCCCATCACACACTCCTGGTGTCAGATACAGAGTGAAACTCCCTCCACACCGTCCCATCACACACTCCCGGGGTCAGACACAGAGTGAAGCTCCCTCCACACCGTCCCATCACACTCTCCCGGGGTCAGACACAGAGTGAATCTCCCTCCACACCGTCCCATCACACACTCCCGGGGTCAGACACAGAGTGAATTTCCCTCCACACCGTCCCATCACACACTCCCGGGGTCAGACACAGAGTGAAGCTCCCTCCACACCGTCCCATCACACACTCCCGGGGTCAGACACAGAGTGAAGCTCCCTCCACACCGTCCCATCACACACTCCTGAGGTCAGATACAGAGTGAAACTCCCTCCACACCGTCCCATCACACACTCCCGGGGTCAGACACAGAGTGAAGCTCCCTCCACACCGTCCCATCACACTCTCCCGGGGTCAGACACAGAGTGAATCTCCCTCCACACCGTCCCATCACACACTCCCGGGGTCAGACACAGAGTGAAGCTCCCTCCACACCATCCCATCACACACTTCCGGAGTCAGACACAGAGTGAATCTCCCTCCACACCGTCCCATCACACACTCCCGGGGTCAGACACAGAGTGAATCTCCCTCCACACCGTCCCATCACACACTCCCGGGGTCAGACACAGAGTGAATCTCCCTCCACACTGTCCCATCACACACTCCTGGGGTCAGACACAGAGTGAAACACCCTCCACACCATCCCATCACACACTCCCGGGGTCAGACACAGAATGAATCTCCCTCCACACCATCACATCATACACCTCCGGGGTCAGACACAGAGTGAATCTCCCTCCACACCGTCCCATCACACACTCCCGGGGTCAGACACAGAGTGAATCTCCCTCCACACTGTCCCATCATACACTCCTGGGGTCAGACACAGAGTGAAACACCCTCCACACCATCCCATCACACACTCCCGGGGTCAGACACAGAATGAATCTCCCTCCACACCATCACATCATACACCTCCGGGGTCAGACACAGAGTGAATCTCCCTCCACACCGTCCCATCCCACACTCCCGGGGTCAGACACAGACTGAATCTCCCTCGACACCATCACATCATACACCTCCGGGGTCAGACACAGAGTGAATCTCCCTCCACACCGTCCCATCACACACTCCCGGGGTCAGATATGGGTCGAAGCCACAAGTCGATGTACGAAACAGAACAAGATAAGCTGATTCCGAGCGGCACATCAGAGACAAACATATGAGGGTAGTGTTATTGTTTTGTAGGGGATTCCCCTGTCGAAGTTGTGTTGATGACAGATTGATGAGCCTTAATTGAAAAACAAGGAGAACAAGCCAGCTGATATGCTTACAAAGGTGTTCAAGCACAGAAACTGCTTTTAATCAACTCGGAATCCTGTTCCCAGAACTTGCTGCCTAACTCTGGGTACTTTGCTTGAGGTTGTCTGGGTTCCTCTTCAAAGCTGTGTCTGTGTGCACTTGCGACCCCCCCCCCCCCTCCCCCACCTACCCCCCAATCTTTGATGCAAAATAATATCACAACCTCCTTCTCTAAATCAATCAAAAGCCAGAGGAGTTCTGGGTGAAAGGCCAGAGGCAGACTGGAGGTCGTGATCAAGTCGTGAAGGCTGGTCGGAGGCCCAGGTCAAGGCCCAAAGCCTGATAATGTTAGGATCTCGGCCTGAAGGCCAATCAGAGGCCCAGATCAAGGCCCGAAGGCTGATAAGAGGTCTAGATTGAGGCCCAAAGTCCAGTCAGCGGTCCATATCAAAGGCCACTAGCTGATCAGAGGCCTAGATCAAATCCTAAAGGTTGATTGGAAGTCCAGAAGTTGTGGCCCGAAGGCTGGAACCTCAGGTCTGTGAATCTCTGCAGCTCAGCCAGAAAAACTGGGGCCCATTCTGTGTGAATCCACAGATTTGCTGGAGGCTGGAAGCTGAAGGAGGCCTGTACAGGGTTAGAGGACTGTTTCTCTGTGTGTGCTGGACAGAGGACTCGTCTGGCTGTTGTTACTTCGTATGTTCTGCATTTGTTGTGCTTGGTGGTGTTTGTCGAGCATTTTGGCACCAGAATGTGTGGCGGCCCTTGGCGGGCTGCCCTCCAGCTCGTCCTTGGGAGCGTTGCTTGCAAACGCAAGTGGTAAACTTCATTCGAGATTCATGCGTGTTGGCATCGGAGCCGACGGGTCTGGGGTCCACAGGCGGGCAATTTTGCGGTGATGAAGGGTTTCGGCCCGACGCGTCGTCTCTACCTCCTCCCGTAGATGCTGTCTGGCCTGCTGAGTTCTGCCAGCATTTTGTGTTTTTATTGGTACACTTCATTGTCAGTTTTAACGCACATGCAATGAATCGCCCGAGTCTGAAACTACCAGGGTGCAGCGAAAAGCCCGTCTTGGGGACCGCTCATGCAGATGAGGTCATTACGCAGAGCAGTGAGGTAGACCAATGAACTACCCGTTGCCCCATGAGAGCCTGGTGCACAGGGACACCCTGATCCCCCCCCCCCCCCCCCCCGCCGGTACAACGACACAACGCAACCTCGCCAAATCACTGGCGTATGCTGTTTTGTGAGAGCAGTGCATGATTTTTAAAAAGACTACGTATTACAATTAAGACATATTCTTTGAAAAAATAAATTAAATAAGGAAGCAACATGGGAGCGCAGTGCAGGCAAGATGGCGACGAGGTAGACCATGAGGTCAGGACTCCGTCCTTGGGCGGCATTTGGTGGAAGTTGTCCGTGAGCCGGGTGGGGCGTGCCAGCAAGGCTTTTGGGAGAGGGGCAGAAGCGGGTGGCATCTTTGAAGGGGGTGGGGGGGGGGGGAGCGGTCGAGGGGACGTTGGGCGTGCCCTGAAGTTGTCTCTGTTACGATCTTGCTGTGAGCGCTCGTTGGAGGAAAATGTCTCTGGTGGCAGGTGAGTTGGAACAAGTCATTCCAGTCATTCCAGTAGTCCTTAAACTACTCAGGGATCAATCTAACCCTTCCCTCCTACATAACCCTCCATTCTTCTATTATCTGTGTGCCTACTTAAGAGTCTCTTAAATGTCCCGAATGTACCTGTCTCCACCAGCACCTCCGGGAGGGCGTTCCTACCACCTTCTGTGTAACGCAAAACCTACCTCGATACTTCCCTTCAACCACCTTAAAACTGGGCTCCCTCGCATTAACCATTTCTGTCCTGGGGGGAAAAATCTCTCTGGCAGTTCACCCTATTGATGCCTCTTACGATCTTGTCAACCCTCAGCCTGCTTTGCACCAAACAGAAAAGCTCTTTTTTTTAAACAAAATACACTTTATTCAAAAATAAAATTAGGTACAATAAACCATTCAATGACTCTCAGTCCTTTACAAATGTTTCCATTGCAGTCTTTACATTCCCACACTTTTGCCACCCACGTGGCCCTCTGTTACTTCATATTTACATACACTTGTTCAGGGGTATACACCCCGCCCCCCTACCCCTCAACTCCCAGTGGAGAAGAACCCTAGACTGTGGTCCTTCCCCACCGGGCCTTCGCAGTGGCTACACCGAGTTTGAGTGCGTCCCTCAGCACGTACTCCTGCAGCCAAGAATGTGCCAGACGGCAGCACTCCGTGTGCTGGTCGACCGTCAAGTTTCAGACAGAAAAGCTCTAACTCGCTCAGCCTGCCCTCATGAAATGTGCTCTCTAATCCAGACAACGTCCTGGTAAATCTCCTCTGAACCCTCTCTAAAGCTTCCACATCCTTCCTGCTGCGAGGCGACCAGAACGCAACACAATACTCCAAGTGTGGTCTGACCAGGCTTTTATAGAGCTGCAACATTACCTCACAGCTCTTGAACTCTGAGCTGTTAGTCAGCCTCTCATCAAATTTCTTGAAGAGTCACACCCCCTCAGTGTAGAGGATTAACAACCTGACAACTCCTTTGCAGAGACTGGATTGGCACTGCTGCTGTTGCTCTCTCTCTCTCTCTGTACCAGGTACGCGACTACTAGTGACTTCTCTGTAACCGCTCATGGATGCCCGGCGACGGGCTCTAAGACACCCGTGGGGTCTGAAGGTGGCAGGGTCTCCGTGTCACTGCCCAGGGCTCTCCGGGTAGGGAGGTGGAGGGTGGTTGGAAGGAGGCAGCGGGTTCCTACCTCATGAGCGGGTCTCCGGCAAGAAGAGGGAACGAGGAGTTGGGTGCGCCACGCTCTCTGACAGTCTGAGCTGTCCATGCAGTCAAAGGAGGCAAGTGGGCTGCACTGAATTTCAATGGGATGGGTAGAGCTGATGCCTCACAGCGCCAGAAGCCCTGATTCCAGCCCAAATTCCACCTCTCACCCTGAGTGTGTGTCTCTCTCTGTCTCACTCTGTGTGTGTGTGTGTGTGTGTGTGAGATTCTTTCTCACTGTGTGTCTGTCTGTCTCACTGTGTGTGTGTGTGTGTGTGAGATTCTTTCTCACTCTGTGTTTCTGTCTGTCTCACTCTGTGTGTGTGTGTGTGTGTGATTCTCTCTCACTCTGTGTTTCTGTCTGTCTCACTCTGTGTGTGTGTGTGTGTGTGTGTGTGATTCTCTCTCTCACTGTGTGTCTGTCTGTCTCACTCTGTGTGTGTGTGTGTGTGTGTGTGTGTGTGTGAGATTCTCTCTCACTGTGTGTCTGTCTGTCTCACTGTGTGTGTGTGAGATTCTCTCTCACTCTGTGTTTCTGTCTGTCTCACTCTGTGTGTGTGTGATTCTCTCTCACTCTGTGTTTCTGTCTGTCTCACTCTGTGTGTGTGTGATTCTCTCTCACTCTGTGTTTCTGTCTGTCTCACTCTGTGTGTGTGTGTGTGTGTGTGTGTGTGTGATTCTCTCTCTCACTGTGTGTCTGTCTGTCTCACTCTGTGTGTGCGTGTGTGTGTGTGTGTGTGAGATTCTCTCTCACTGTGTGTCTGTCTGTCTCACTCTGTGTGTGTGTGTGTGTGTGTGTGTGAGATTCTCTCTCACTGTGTGTCTGTCTGTCTCACTCTGTGTGTGTGTGAGATTCTTTCTCACTCTGTGTTTCTGTCTGTCTCACTCTGTGTGTGTGTGTGTGATTCTCTCTCTCACTGTGTGTCTGTCTGTCTCACTCTGTGTGTGTGTGTGTGAGATTCTTTCTCACTCTGTTTCTGTCTGTCTCACTCTATGTGTGTGTGTGTGTGTGTGTGATTCTCTCTCTCACTGTGTTTCTGTCTGTCTCACTCTGTGTGTGTGTGTGTGAGAGATTCTCTCTCTCACTGTGTTTCTGTCTGTCTCACTCTGTGTGTGTGTGTGTGTGTGTGTGATTCTCTCTCTCACTGTGTGTCTGTCTGTCTCACTCTGTGTGTGTGTGTGTGTGTGTGTGTGATTCTCTCTCTCACTGTGTGTCTGTCTGTCTCACTGTGTGTGTGTGTGTGTGTGTGTGTGTGAGATTCTCTCTCACTGTGTGTCTGTCTGTCTCACTGTGTGTGTGTGTGTGTGTGTGTGTGTGTGTGATTCTCTGTCTCACTCTGTGTGTGATTCTCTCTCTGCCTCACTTTCTCTCACTCTGTGTGTCTGTCTGTCTCACTCTGTGTCTGTGTGTGTGTGTGATTCTCTCTCTCTGCCTCACCCTCTCTCTCACTCTGTGTCTCTCTCTGCCTCACTCTCTGTCACTGTGTGTCTGTCTGTCTCACTCTGTGTGTGTTTATGTGTGTGTGTGTGATTCTCTCTCTCTCTCTGCCTCACTCTCTCTCACTCTGTGTGTCTCTCTCTGCCTTACTCTGTGTGTGTGTGTGTGTGTGTGTGTGTGATTCTCTCTCTCTCTGCCTCACTCTCTCTCACTGTGTGTCTGTCTGTCTCACTCTGTGTGTGTTTATGTGTGTGTGTGTGATTCTCTCTCTCTCTCTGCCTCACTCTCTCTCACTCAGTGTGTCTGCCAGCGTGTTTCTATGTCACTGTGTATGTGTCCGCCTCTCTCTGAGGGTCAGACCGGACGATACGTTCACGCTGGGTACACAACATTAAAGTTCTCTTCAGGCGGAACTCGGCCGATGCAGGAATCCGAAACACAGTGCACACGCTCGCCTGGCGGCTGAGTTCGTCCAGCCCGTTCTCCCCCTCTGCCCGGATCGGGTTCGCTCAGACAGCCCCTCCCCGTCTCCTTGGGCAATGCCCAGCCGTCGCTCACAGTCTGACCCGCCAGGACAGGCTCGGGAGATCTCTCCCTCTTCCACGGATGAGAGTGGGGAAGCTCAGACCGGATACCAGAGAACAGAATGAGGCCATTTGGCCCATCGGGTCCTTTCTGTCTTCAGGGCTGATTTGGTCATGAGGGATAATATTCTCCCTGTAACCTTTGAAGCCCTCACTAATCAATAACCCATCAACCTCCGATTTTAAAATACCCAAAGACTTGGCCGCCTGTGACAGTGACTTCCACAGATTCCCCTCCCGGTGATGCCTCTAGATTTTCTTTGACAGCTAGCAACATTGCACGGGCCAGGAAATTTTTACACGGCTTGGAAACTGGGTGGGGGAGGGGCAACTTTCAATGATTTTCTTTGTGATATGCATATCATGATTATTGAGAATGAAAATTAGAAAAAAAATTCATCAAAGGGTATGGTGAAATACAGGGCAACCAAGAAATCTTACATGTTCCAAGAACCCTTTTCTCGTCCGTCTTCATTCCAGCAACAAAGGCGACGTGCACGGGAGCACTTCAGTTACTGCGCTACCGCGCACCCACAACTCATCTGCCTAAAGAAATGTCCCCCTTATCTCCTTTCTAAAGGGATGTGCTCCTGTTCTGAGGCTGTGCCCTCTGGTGCTGGACTCCCCCCAACTATCGAAAACACCCTCTCCACATCTGCTCTGCCCAGGCCTTTCAATGTTCAATATGTTTCAACACCCCCCCCCCACCCCCAGCTCTTCTGAACTCCAGTGAGTACAGGCCCAAGCCCATCAATGGTCCTCAAATGTTAACCCCTTCAGTCCCGCGCACCTCCTCTGGACCTTCTCCAAGGCCAACACATCCTTTCTCAGACAAAACCTGGGGAAATCCACTTAAGAGGGGGAACAGGGGTATGACTAGAGACCCAGCTCCGTGTGACCCTGACCCTGTGTGACCCCTGCCCCTGTGACCCCTGCCCTGCGTATCATTTAAAAAAAACTAACGATTGGTCGCGCATACATTGAAACACCGCACGAACCGTGAAGCGCACCATTTTGCGTCAATGCCCAACACAGTGCGAGGGAGGGGGGTGGCAGCCTGCGACTGTCACCACCATTCACCAATGGGCATGTCTCCGGACTGTGCGGGGGAGACGGGGGCACCCGGAGGAAACTCACGCAGTCACGGGCAAGAGCGGACAGACTCCTCAGTTGGGGCGGCGGGAATTGAACCTGGGTTGTGCTAACCGTGCCGCCACATCCCGGCTCCGAGGGTTATATGGTTCCCCTGGTGTGTGGCTGGGAGCCAGAGAGGGCAGTGGAACTGAGGCAAATGTAGAGAAGCTTTAAGATGAGATTGGATGGTCTGGGTGTCTGGTAACATTACTGGGGATTTGGATGTACTGGTGTGCCTGGGATTCGGAGAGTGGCAGGGTGGTGCTGAGGGGTTTACAGACAGAGAGGGTACTATAGGGGGCTACAGATATGGGGATGGGTGTGGGAACTGAGGGCAGTCTCAGAGACAGTGAGGATTGTAGGGGAGACAGGGTTACAAAGACATGGAGGGTTATGGTGAAAGAAGGGGTTACAGAAACTGTGGGGCGTATAAAGAAGGTGTTACAGAGACTGGGAGTGGTGTAGGGAGAGAGGGTTACAATGACAGGGAGGGGTGTTACGGAGAGGGGGGTTACAGACATGTGGAGGGGTGTAGGTACTGGAGGAGGTTACAGAGATGGGGAGGGGTGTAGGGAGAGATTATGGAGGGGTATGGGGAGGGGGTTACATTACAGACAGGGAATGGGTAACAGATAGGAAGGTCCCTTCTCCAGGCAGAGCCCCAGCTTTATTCACCCTCGGTGTGGAAACTGTCAATGCCTCCCAAGCCTCACCCTTTCCCGGGCAGCCCGGTCTCCCTGAATGGTCCTAATGGTTGACTTCCTAAGACCTCCTCACCCCAGGATCGTCCTGTGCATGGGAGGTGGGAAGAACAAGGTGATAGCTGTGGGGAAGGGCCACTGACCTTCCTTGCCCTCCACCCAGCCTCTGTACCCCTTCCGAGAAGTACATTCCTTGGCCCACACCCTATTGCCTCGGTGGCCAGCCTTATCACCCCCATCATCTGAGAGGAGTGTCTGTGTCGCCAGTTGGCCGGGATTGTGGAATCTTCACCTCTGCCTGAACCTGCATTCCAGTCCTCCAGCCCCGACACCCACCTCCGCGTCCTCCAGAAACCCTCCCTTCTCTCATCAGCCCTTCTCCCCCCGCCTGCCGGCTGAGATGGACCCCGGCTAGCCAGGCATTCCAGCTCCCTCTCCCTCTCGCCCTCGTCCCCCATCCGCCACTCAGCGAGGCACCTCATCACTGCCTTCCTGCGTGGACCTCACTTCCCCCACAGAATCCAGAAGGTTCGGTCACTGAGATCCACAGTAAAGCTACAGCCTCTCAGTGCCAGAAATCCCAGTTCGATCCTGACCACTGTCTCTGTATCTGTCTCTCCCTCTCTCTCTGTAACTGTCTCTCCCTCTCTCTGTATCTGTCTCTCCCTCTCTCTCTGTAACTGTCTCTCCCTCTCTCTGTAACTGTCTCTCCCTCACTCTCTGTAACTGTCTCTCCCTCTCTCTCTGTAACTGTCTCTCCCTCTCTCTGTAACTGTCTCTCCCTCACTCTCTGTAACTGTCTCTCCCTCACTCTCTGTATCTCTCTTCCTCACTCTTTGTAACTGTCTCTCCCTCTCTCTGTAACTGTCTCTCCCTCACTGTAACTGTCTCTCCGTCCTCTCTGTATCTGTCTCTCCCTCTCTCTGTATCTGTATCTTCCTCACTCTCTGTAACTCCCTCACTCTCTGTAACTGTCTCTCCCTCACTCTCTGTATCTGTCTGTCTCTCTTTGTATCTGTCTCTCCCTCACAATCTGTATCTGTCTCACTCTCTCTGTATCTGTCTCTCACTCTCTCTGTATCTGTCTGTCTCTCTCTGTGTAACACTTACCCAAAAGGCTGGTATATGTCTCGGGGAAATGGAGTTCCAGCCACTCACCAATCCACTTCCCGTACACGCAGGTGCTGTGAGAATCGAGTTTATGCCTCGCGCCCGCCAACAGTATCAAACCCACAACAAATACTGTTATGAAATACACTTTAAAGAGTTTACTAAAATTAAAAGAGTAGTAGGCAATACAATATATGTATATATATATAAAAGGAAAAAAACAAAAGGCGCCAACATATCAAAGTTCAGTCTGTTTTGTGCACTCGTTGGAGCTCAATCAACGAACCATTCGACCCATCCGGCCGTCGCACCTGGGACCACCCCGGTGGTCTTACGAGCAGTCCAGCGCACGTCCACCTTCCTCGGCGTCTTCCTCGGCCTCCCCCTCACACCAAAAACCTGCGAAAACCCCTCCCCCAAGTTCCCAGCCTCTCAAGACACAATGACATTCCCCATTGATTAACAAATGAATGCAATTACCATATCAGCCATTCTGAAGCAAAACGACGGCGAGAGAAACACTTATCCGACAAAGAAGCATTCCTGCTCGAAACAAACCAAAGAAGCCATTTTGAGTAACATACACAGGACATTGTACATTCTCTCCCCACCAGCAAATGACATGCCCTCATGGCATTACCAGAGTTCCCCAACGCTTCTTGCAACACACAAAACCCAACCCAGGTGCAGAAAGCAGTGACATAACTACCCAGAGCAGTAGAAATCACACTCGATTCTCCCGGTACCACATATGTCAACCACTCCGGGGGGCGCCTAATCCTCTGAGATCTCCATACCCCTTCTGTCTCACTGGGCTCCCTCGTCACCTGCGACCCCACTGTCTCGGACACCCCAGGTTTACCTGACAGACCCGCACCCCCTTCCTCACAGGGGTCCTGCCTCACCTGAGATCTCTCCGGCTCACGCTCGGGTTCCACCCTCTCTCCCACCAATGTAGGCTGCCTCTCCATCTGACCCTCAAGACCTTCCCTCCTCTCACCCAATTCAGTATGGGAAGGGCCAGGAGTCTCCTCTCCTGGTACTGGAGCACCAGCGAATGGGAACAGGGCCCACTCATCTGACTCGTCCTCCTCTGAATCGGTAGCCATTCCCGGGTGAGGGACCCGTCCCCGCTCTTCAGCAGCGGGCTCTTCCCGTTCTCCGCGCCCTCGCAGAGTCCTTGTACTGGGCGTAACCTCCCACTCGGGCTCCTTATCCACCTGCACTGCTTGACCCAGTGGCAGCAGGTGATTCCTATGGAGTACCTTGATAGGCCCTTTTCCATCCTCGGGTTTCACCCGGTAAACTGGCAGGTTCGGCATCTGGCTCTCTATTACATAGGGGCTGGCCGCCCATCGATCTGCCAACTTGTGCTTACCAGGGAGTCCCAAATTCCGTAAAAGGACCCGGTTGCCCGGTAATAATTGGACAAGCTTCACCTTTCGATCATACCGCATCTTATTCCTCTGATTTTGTTTGGTAGCCGTCGCCTCGGCCAACTCGTACGCCCGCTGTAACTCCCTCTTCATGTCGGACACGTACTTTAGATGGGACTTCCCGGGAAATTCACCCACTCCACCTCCAAAACACACGTCAATGGGCAACCTCGCTTCCCGCCCGAACATCAGATAATAGGGCGAGTACCCTGTAGCATCATTGCGAGTACAATTGTAACAGTGAACCAATTGTCCAAGATGACGACTCCACCTGCTTTTCTGCCCAATCTCCAGCGTCCCGAGCATATCCAACAGGGTCCTGTTGAACCTCTCTGGCTGAGGATCTCCCTGTGGGTGGTAAGGGGTAGTCCTGGATTTCTCAACCCCAAGCATAGTCAGTAATTCATGGATAAGGCGGCTCTCAAAGTCCCACCCCTGATCACTATGGATTCGCCTGGGAAGCCCGTAATGCACAAAATACTTCTCCCATAACACCTTCGCCACTGAGGTCGCCGCCTGATCCTTGGTGGGAAATGCCTGAGCATAGCGAGTGTAATGATCGCTGATGACTAAGACATTCACGGTGTTGTTGGTGTCAGGCTCAATCGACAGGAAATCCATACATACCAGGTCCAGAGGTCCCGCACTCTGCAAGTGCGATAGTGGAGCCGCCAACGCTGGCAGGGTCTTCCTCTGGATGCAACGACGGCATCCCCTACAGTATTCTTCGACGTCCCCCCTCATCCGGGGCCAGTAGAACCGGTCTTTGAGTAATCCATAGGCCTTTTTCACCCCCAAGTGTCCAGAATCATCATGTAAGGCCTGGAGTACAGCCTGGCGATACTCCTCCGGCAGGACCAGTTGCCAACAGCGGGGTTGGTCCGGAGGCGTCGTTACCCGGTACAAGATTTTGTTCTTTAACTTCAACCGAGACCACTCCTTCAACAACAGAGACACGCATGGGTGTTTCGCCTTCTCAGCCAACGCCCCATCCCCCTTCTCGACCGCTCTCCACACTGTGCCAATGCCCGGGTCATTTTGCTGAGCAGTTGCCACTTCCCCCGGACTCAGTTCCGGCAACAGTTTAGTCCCCAGTGCGGTCAGGTCACAGTAAACTAGGGGTATGGCGTCATCAAAAACCCCCAAATGGTCCACGGCTCGTTCCAGCCTCCCTCTTCCCTCGGCCTTCACGGTGATAACAAACTGACACATCGCCTTCACTCCAGGGGCAGGGACACTCTCCCACTCCTCGTCCCTCTCCTCCTCCCCCGGCTCCCGACGAGACAATGCATCCGCATCGATATTCTTGCTTCCGGGGCGGTACCTCAGGCTGAAATCATATACCGACAAGGCCGCCAGCCACCGATGTCCTGTGGCATCCAGCTTCGCCGAAGTCAAAATATAAGTGAGAGGATTGTTATCCGTTCTCACCTCAAACTTGGCTCCGTACAGGTAATCGCCCAGCTTGTCCACCACCGCCCACTTCAGCGCCAGGAACTCCAACTTGTGAGTGGGATAGTTTCTCTCCGATGGCGACAAGCTTCGGCTGACAAAGGCTACCGGCCTCAATGCTTTGCCACGCTCCTGGTACAGAACAGCCCCGAGACCCTCTCGGCTGGCATCCGTGTGCAGCACATATGGCTTCTGGGGATCGGCAAAAGCCAACACCGGGGCCAGGGTCAGTGCCCATTTCAAAGATCGGAACGCCTCTTCACATTGATCATCCCATCTCGAGCCAAAAGGTTCCGCCGGGTTCCAGTATCCTCCAGTGTCCTGCCTCTGGTTCCCCGTCCTCTTCTTCCCCACCGGGGGATAGCCACACAACAGCTGAGTCAACGGGTGACACACTTTGGCGTATCCTTTCACAAATCGCCGGTAATACCCACAGAACCCCAAAAATGAGCGCAGAGCACCCACTTTCTGGGGTCTCGGCCAGGTGGTCACGGCCTCTATCTTGGTTGGATCAGTAGCCACTCCCTCTCGCGAAATGATATGGCCAACGTAGCTGCCCGACGACTTGCAGAACTGGCATTTGAAAACTTCAACCCTTCTTCATTAAGCCGGCCCAACACCTTCAACAGCCTCTCCTCATGTTCCTCCAAAGTCGATCCAAACACTATCAAATCGTCCAGGTACACCAGCACCTCCAACAGATTCATATCCCCCACAGTTCTCTCCATGAGCCTCTGGAAGGTGGCTGGGGCTCCGGATATGCCTTGGGACATTCGTTCGAACTGAAAGAACCCCAGGGGCAGATAAAAGCGGTCTTCTCTTTATCGGCCGCACTCATCGGGATCTGGTAATACCCACTTCTTAAATCCAGCACACGGAACCACTTCGCACCGCTCAGGCAGGCCAACGCATCCTCGACTCTTGGGACAGTATATTGATCAGGGACAGTTCGCCGATTCAACGTCCTGTAGTCAACACACATGCGCACTCGCCCATTCTTCTTCCATGGAACCACTATTGGGGACGCATAAGGACTTCGAGACTCAGCTATGATTCCGGCCTCTTTCAACTTGCACAAGTGCTGTCGCACGTCCTCAACATCTGCCGGAGCCAGCCGCCGGGATCTCTTTCGGAACGGGGTGTCCTCCATCACCCGGATGGTGTGGCGAGTGCTTTTGGCGCAGACAACATCAAACTCGCCCCGAGATAAAAACAGCTTCCATCTTCAGCATCTTCTCCACTAGCCGGTGTTTCCACTCCGGCGACACAGGGGAATCCCCGAAGTTAAAGGCTTCAGCGGTCAGCTCCCTTCGATGCTCCGATCCCTCCCCGTTAGGGGTCCTCACTGGTGCGCTAGACATTACCGTCACCGGGAACAGATGTGCCAGCGGCATTCCCCTCTTAAAGGTGATTTCTCTTGCCGTGGTGTTCCTGACACTTATAGCTATACGCCTCGCATGTACCACCCCTGGTCTTTTGCACTTTGGGCCTCACCAGCGCCCCCGCTGGAAATCGTGTCACCCCTTCAAGATCGCCTGGGGTGTCTACTAACAGGGCTTCTCCCGTCGGCACTCCTGGGAATCTGGGGGTTCCCATCACTAGGGCTACCTCCCCGGGTCGGATCACCTTGGGCCTCGCCTGCGTACACCACACCGTCCCTCGTTTACACTCCGGGTCCAGCCCTTGGGAGGCAACCCCTTCTGCGAACACTGCTCGAAACACTGGATGCACCGAGAGGGTCTCCAGAAAGTCTTCCCCCCTTTCTCCTTACAAGCTCCCAGGAGCCGTCGCACAGCTGGGGAGTTAGTCCCCACCAGGAGGGCAGCACCACCGGTTTCCACCGGGTCAGGACACACCAACACCAACGTCTCAATAGCTTCCGACACTCCCACATCGCCCTCCGAGAACTCCAATCTCACCGATAGGTACCCATCGTACGGGTAGTCGCCCTCGCTCACACCCCAAATCTGCAGGGCGTCAAATGGCGTTACAGGCAAATGCGTTAGATATTGGTTGTAGAAAGACCGGTACAATAAAGTCACCTGCGATCCCATATCAAGAACGGCTTTTGCGTAAATTCCCTCTATCCGTAGACCCACACTGGCACGGGGTCCTACCAGCCCATCCGGAATAGAGGCGTGGGCACCCGGTGGTCTTCCGGCTGATCTCTGGGAACGTGTCCCTCCAGAGGCTCCAGTCCGTTCCCTCACTGAGCCTCTCCTAAGTTTCCCGACACCTCTCCCTTTTTAGTCATAGGGGGGCTTGTCCTCCGCGGGATTCCTTGTCTCTCACAATCCCACCTAAAATGTCCCTCCTCTCCACAGCTATAGCACACCCTCGGCCTTCCACAGTCCCACCTGAAATGCCCCTCTTTCCCACAGTTAAAGCACACGCTGCCGGCCGCCCCTCCTCTTCCAGGACGGCTCCCGCTCCCTACCCACTGCACTGATCGCCCCTGAGAGTAGGAACCTCCCCTGTCCCTCCCCTCCAGAGGGGGTTCCCTACTTCCCGGGGGGGGTTGTCATTCCTACACCCAGCCACCACTTCCTGTATCGCTGAGGATCGCTCCTGTAGGCCCGCGCCCCTTTTCCGCCCCAATGCTCTCTCTTCCTCTCGCACCTCTCTAATCAGTTGCCCAAAGGATGGAGGGGGACCTTTCCTATAAGCTTGCCGGATAGTCCTCCTCCAGAGAGCCACTGAATATCTGACTCATCCTCACGCTAGCCATGTCAGTCGCCTTCACTACCCCCCAGCGCCGCAGCCCCGAGAGCATCCCCTCCATCCTAAATATGTACTCGGAGAGCTTTTCCCCTCTCCATTGTTCCAGGCGTTGAAACTCTGCTAAAAGCAGCCAGGGTTCCCCTGACAACCCAAACGCTCCCTCCAAAACTTCCATGCATTCCTCCACTGAGGCCCCAGGCTTCTCAGCTTTCAACTCCCGGACGGTTTTGGCTCCTAAACCCCTCAAACTTCCCACCAATTGCTGCCTCTTCTCCTCCTCTGAGCCTGGCCACTCCTCTAACATCAAAGACGTATGCTCGATCCAGGTCTCATAGTCCACCTCCCCATCCAGAGTAGACTTGGCTCCAGAAAACACCCCCAGCTTCAGCCGTGGCCTCTCGGCCACCCCCACCAGGGAATTAAGTGCGGCTGCCAGCTCTCCTGGGGAGCGGGGCTTAGTCACGGATCCCTCCTCCCTCCTCACTTTACTAGTGCCGGCCACATCTCGGGGGTCCAGCTCTAGCTCTAACTCCTCCTCCGATGTCTCCTCAGCCTCATCCTTGTAGAAGTGGAGCCCCCACGTCCCCTCCTCCCCCGGTACACTGACCGTCGCCGGCAGTTCCTCTGTCCTGACGTCAGCACTCGTACGAACCAACACCCAGATAGACTCCACCTCTTTACCACACCATCTAGCTACCAATTCTACCTGCCCAATACCCATCACCGAACTTAAGCCCCGCGCTATCGCGTCACCCGAAACTCGAACATCCACTCCGCTCACTACACATGTGTACTGTACCGGTACATCTTCAAACTGGCACCAACAAAAAAAATCTTATCTCTGTCCATTCCTCTTTGCTGCCTGCGCGATTCCACAGCCCCTGACAATCCAATCCGGGACGAGCCCCCACAAATGTAACACTTACCCAAAAGGCTGGTATATGTCTAGGGGAAACGGAGTTCCAGCCACTCACCAACCCACCTCCCGTACACGCAGGTGCTGTGAGAATCGAGTTTATGCCTCGCGCCCGCCAACAGTATCATACCCACAACAAATACCATTATGAAATACACTTTAAAGAGTTTACTAAAATTAAGAGTAGTAGGCAATACTATATATATATATATATATAAGGAAAAAAACAAAAGGCGCCAACTTATCAAAGTTCAGTCTGTTTTGTGCACTCGTTGAAGCTCAATCAATGAACCATTCGACCCATCCGGCCGTCGCACCTGGGACCACCCCGGTGGTCTTACGAGCAGTCCAGCACACGTCCACCTTCCTCGGCATCTTCCTCGGCCTCTCCCACCAAAAACCCGCAAACCCCCCCCCCCCCCCCGTTCCCAGCCTCACAAGACACAATGACATTCCCCATTGATTAACAAATGAATACAATTACCATATCAGCCATTCGAAAGCGAAACAATGGCGAGAGAAACACTTATCCGACAAAGAAGCATTCCTGCTCGTAACAAACCAAAGAAGCCATTTTGAGTAACATACACAGGACATTGTACATCTGTATCTGTCTCTCACTCACTATCTATATCTGTCGCTCACTCTCTGAATCTGTTTGTTTCTCTCTACATCTGTCTCTCCCTCACTCTGTATCTGTCTCGCACTCTGTATCTGTCTGTCTCTCTCTGTATCTGTCTCTCCCTCACTCTCTGTATCTGTCTCTCTCACTCTCTCTGTATGTCTCTCACTCTCTCTCTGTATCTGTCTCTCTCACTCTCTCTGTATCTGTCTCTCCCTCACTCTCTGCGTCAGCCTCTCCCTCTCTCTCTATCTGTCTCTCACTCTCTCTGTATCTGTCTGTCTCTCACTGTATCTGTCTCTCCCCCACTCTCTGTATCTGTCTGTCTCACCATCACTCTCTGTATCTGTCTCTTTCTCTCTCTCTAACTGTCTCTCTCACTGTATCTGTTTCTCTCCCACTTTCTGTATCTGTCTCTCCCTCTCTCTACATCTGTCCCTCACACCCTCTGTATCTGTCCGCCTCTCTCTCTCTCTCTGTGTATCTGTCTCTCCCACACTCTCTGTATCCGTCTGACATTTTTTGTATCTGTCTCTCCCTCACTCTCTGCATCTGTCACTCCCTCTATCTGTATCTGTCTCTCACTCTCTCTGTATCTGCCTCTCCTTCACTCTGTATCTGTCTGTCTCTCTCTCACTCTCTGTACCTGTCTCTCACTCTCGCTGTATCTGTCTCTCCCTCTGTATCTCTCACTCTCTGTATATGTCGCTCCCTCACTCTGTATCTGTCTCTCACTCTCCTGTATCTGTTTCTCCGGCACTCTGTATCTGTCTGTCTCTCACTCTCTGTATCTGTCTATCTCTGTATCTGTCTCTCAATCACTCTCTTTATCTGGCTCTCCCTCACTCCCGGTAGCTGTCTGTCTCTCTCTCACTCTCTGTATCTGTCTCTCACTCTCTCTGTATCTGACTCTTTCTCTCTCTATCTGTCTCTCTCCCACTCTCTGCATCTGTCTCTCCCTCATTCTCTTTATCTGGCTCTCCCTCACTCTCTGCATCTGTCTCTCCCTCTCTCTGTATCTGTCTCTCACTCTATATCTCTCACTCTCTGTATATGTCACTCCCTCACTCTGTATCTGTCTCTCACTCTCCTGTATCTGTTTCTCCGGCACTCTGTATCTGTCTGTCTCTCTCTTACTCTCTGTACCTGTCTCTCACTCTCTCTGTATCTGTCTCTCAATCACTCTCTTTGTATCTGTCTTCACTCTCTCTGCATCTGTCTCTCTCTTCTCTGTACCTGTCTCTCACTCTCTCTGTATCTGACTCTCTCTCTCTATCTGTCTCACTCCCACTCTCTGCATTTGTCTCTCCCTCATTCTCTTTATCTGGCTCTCCCTCACTCTCTGTATCTGTCTCTCCATCTCTCCCTGTAGCTGTCTATCTCTCTCTCACTCTCTCTGTATGTCTGTCTCTCTTTGTATCTGTCTCTACCTCATTCTGTCTTTCTCTCACTCGCTTTGTATCTGTCTCTCCCTCACTCTCTGTATCTGTCTCTTACTCACTGTCTGTATCGGTCTCTCCCCCACTCTCTGCATCTGTCTGTCTCTCTTTGTATCTGTCTCTCTGTCATTCACTATATCTGTCTCTCCCTCACTCTCTTTGTATCTGTCCACTCTCTCTGTATCTGTCTCTCGCACACTCTGTATCTGTCTGTCTCTCTTTGTATCTGCCTCTCCCTCTCACTCTATATCTATCTCTCCCTCACCATCTTTCTCTCATCTCTTTGTATCTGTGTCTCCCTCACTCTCTATATCGGTCTCTCACTCTCTCTGAATGTCTCTCTCTCACTCTCTGTACCTGTCTCTCCCCCACTGTCTGTATCTCTGTCTCACTCTCACTCTCTGCATCTCTCTCTCTCTATCTCTCTCTCTGTATCTGTCTCTCCCTCACTCTCTTTGTATCTGTCTTCACTCTCTCTGCATCTGTCTCTCTCTTCTCTGTATCTGTCTCTCCCTCATTCTCTTTATCTGTCTCTCTCTCTCTCTGTGTACCTCTCTCCCTCACTCTGTATCTCTCTTCACTCTCTCTGTATTTGTCTCTCCGTCACTCTCTGTATCTGTCTCTCCCTCATTTTCTTTATCTGGCTCTCCCTCCCTGTAGATGTCTATCTCTCTCTCACCCTTTGTATATGCCACTCTCTCTCACTCTCAGTATCTGTCTCTCTATATCTCTCTCTCTCTGTATCTGTCCCTCCCTCAGTCCCTGTAGCTGTCTGTCTCTCTCTCACTCTCTGTATCTGTCTCTCACTCTCTCTGTAAGTCTGTCTCTCTTTGTATCTGTCTCTACCTCACTCTATCTTTCTCTCACTCGCTTTGTATCTGTCTCTCCCTCACTCTCTGTATCTGTCTCTTACTCACTAACTGTATCGGTCTCTCCCCCACTCTCTGCATCTGTCTGTCTCTCTTTGTATCTGTCTCTCTGTCATTCACTATATCTGTCTCTCCCTCACTCTCTTTGTATCTGTCTTCACTCTCTCTGTATCTGTCTCTCGCACACTCTGTATGTCTGTCTCTCTTTGTATCTGCCTCTCCCTCTCACTCTATATCTATCTCTCCCTCACCATCTTTCTCTCATCTCTTTGTATCTGTGTCTCCCTCACTCTCTATATCGGTCTCTCACTCTCTCTCTGAATGTCTCTCTCTCACTCTCTGTACCTGTCTCTCCCCCACTGTCTGTATCTCTGTCTCACTCTCACTCTCTGCATCTCTCTCTCTCTATCTCTCTCTCCCTCTCTCTCTGTATCTGTCTCTCCCTCACTCTCTTTGTATCTGTCTTCACTCTCTCTGCATCTGTCTCTCTCTCCATATCTGTCTCTCCCTCACTCTCTTTGTAAGTCACTCCCTCACTCACTCTGTGTCTGTCATCACTCTCTGTATCTGTCTCTCACTCACACTATCTGTATCTGTCTGTCTCTGTATCTGTCTCTCCGTCACTCTCTGTATCTCCCTCTCTCTGTATCTGTCTCTCACTCTCGGTATCTGTCTCTCCGTCACTCTCTGTGTCTGTCTGTCTCTCTGTTTATCTCTCCCTCTCTCTTTGTATCTGTCTGTCTCACTCTGCATCTGTCTCTCACTCACTCTGTATCTGTCTCTCTCTGTCTGTCTCTCACTCTCTGTATCTGTGTGTCTCTCTCTGTATCTGTCTCTCCATCACTCTGTGTATCTGTCTCTCCCTCACACTCTGTATCTGTCTCTCACTCTCTCTGTATCTGTCTCTCTCTCACTCTCTGTATTTGTCTGTCACTCACTCTTTATCAGTCTGTCTCTCTCTGTATCTGACTCTCCCTCACTCTCTGTATCTGTCTGTCTCTCTCTGCATCTGTCTCTCCCTCTCACTCTCTGTATCTGTGTGTCTCACTCATTATCTGTCTCTCCCCCTCTCTCTGTATCTGTTGGTCTCGGTATCTGTCTGACTCACTCTGTATCTGTCTCTCTCTATCTGTCTCTCCCTCTCTCTGCATCCGTTTCTCGCTCTCTGTATCTGTGTGTCTCTCTCTGTATCTGTCACTCCATCACTCTCTATCTGTCACTCCATCACTCTCTGTATCTGTCTCACCCTCACTCTCTGTATCTGTATCTCAGTGTATCTGTCTCTCCCTCACTCTCTGTATCTGAATCTCAGTGTATCTGTCTCTCCCTCGCTCTCTGTATCTGTCTCTAACTCTCTCTGAATCTCTCTCTCTCTTTGTATCTGTCTCTCACTCTCTGTATCTGTCTCTCTCTCACTCTCTGTATCTGTGTGTGTCTCTCTCTCTGAATCTGTCTCTCCCTCACAATCTGAATCTGTCTCTCCCTCACTGAATCTGTCTCTCACTCTCTCTGTATCTGTCTCTCCCTCACTCTCTGTATCTGTCTCTCACTCTCACTCTGTATCTGTTGTTCTCGGTATCTGTCTGACTCTCTCTGTATCTGTCTGTCTCTCTCTCCGTATCCGTCTCTCACTGTATCTGTCTCTCCCTCATTCACTGTATCTGTCCATCTCTCTCTCTTTCTCTGTGCGTATCTGTCTCTCCCTCACTCTCTCTCTGTATCTGGCTCTCCCTCACTCTGTATATCTGTCTGTCTCTCTTTGTATCTGTCTCTCCCTCACTCTATATCTATCTCTCTCTCACTCTATCTTCCTCTCATCTCTTTGTATCTGTCTCCCTCACTCTCTGTATCGGTCTCTCCTCTCTGTATGTCTCTCCCTCACTCTCTGTACCTGTCTCTCCCCCACTCTCTGTATCAGTCTGTCTCACCCTCACTCTCTGCATCTTTCTCTCTCACTCTCTGTATCTGTCTCTCCCTCACTCTCTGTATCTGTCTGTCTCACCATCACTCTCTGTATCTGTCTCTTTCTCTCTCTCTAACTGTCTCTCACTGTATCTGTCTCTCTCCCACTTTCTGTATCTGTCTCTCCCTCTCTCTACATCTGTCTCTCACACCCTCTGTATCTGTCCACCTCTCTCTCTCTCTCTCTCTGTATCTGTCTCTCCCACACTCTCTGTATCCGTCTGACATGTTTTGTATCTGTCTCTCCCTCACTCTCTGCATCTGTCTCTCCCTCTATCTGTATCTGTCTCTCACTCTCTCTGTATCTGCCTCTCCTTCACTCTGTATCTGTCTGTCTCTCTCTCACTCTCTGTACCTGTCTCTCACTCTCGCTGTATCTGTCTCTCCCTCTGTATCTCTCACTCTCTGTATATGTTGCTCCCTCACTCTGTATCTGTCTCTCACTCTCCTGTATCTGTTTCTCCGGCGCTCTGTATCTGTCTGTCTCTCCCTCACTCTCTGTATCTGTCTATCTCTGTATCTGTCTCTCAATCACTCTCTTTATTTGGCTCTCCCTCACTCCCGGTAGCTGTCTGTCTCTCCCTCACTCCCGGTAGCTGTCTGTCTCACACTCACTCTCTGAATCTCTCTCACTCTCTCTGTATCTGTCTCTCACTCTCTCTCTATCTGTCTCTCTCCCACTCTCTGCATCTGTCTCTCCCTCATTCTCTTTATCTGGCTCTCCCTCACTCTCTGCATCTGTCTCTCCCTCTCTCTGTATCTGTCTCTCACTCTGTATCTCTCACTCTCTGTATATGTCACTCCCTCACTCTGTATCTGTCTCTCAATCACTCTCTTTGTATCTGTCTTCACTCTCTCTGCATCTGTCTCTCTCTTCTCTGTTTCTGTCTCTCACTCTCTCTGTATCTGACTCTTTCTCTCTCTATCTGTCTCTCTCCCACTCTCTGCATCTGTCTCTCCCTCACTCTCTGTATCTGTCTCTCACTCACGCCCTGTAGCTGTCTGTCTCTCCCTCACTCTCTGTATCTGTCTCTCCATCTCTCCCTGTAGCTGTCTATCTCTCTCTCACTCTCTCTCTGTATGTCTGTCTCTCTTTGTATCTGTCTCTACCTCATTCTGTCTTTCTCTCACTCGCTTTGTATCTGTCTCTCCTGCATTCTCTGTATCTGTCTCTTACTCACTAGCTGTATCGGTCTCTCCCCCACTCTCTGCATCTGTCTGTCTCTCTTTGTATCTGTCTCACGGTCATTCACTATATCTGTCACTCCCTCACACTCTTTGTATCTGTCTTCACTCTCTCCGTATCTGTCTCTCGCACACTCTGTATCTGTCTGTCTCTCTGTATCTGTCTCTTTCTCTCTCTGTATCTGTCTCTCCCTCACTCTCTTTATCTGGCTCTCCTTGTAGCTGTCTGTCTGTCTCTCACTCTCTGTATCGGTCTCTCACTCTCTCTGTATCTGTCTCTTTCTCTCTCTGTATCTGTCTCTCCGTCACTCTCTGTATCTGTCTGTTCCCCCCCCCCCCCCTACTCTCGGTATCGGTCTCTCCCTCACTCTCTGTATCTGTCTCTCTCTTCTCTGTTTCTGTCTCTCACTCTCTCTGTATCTGACTCTTTCTCTCTCTATCTGTCTCTCTCCCACTCTCTGCATCTGTCTCTCCCTCATTCTCTTTATCTGGCTCTCCCTCACTCTCTGTATCTGTCTCTCACTCACGCCCTGTAGCTGTCTGTCTCTCCCTCACTCTCTGTATCTGTCTCTCCATCTCTCCCTGTAGCTGTCTATCTCTCTCACTCTCTCTGTATGTCTGTCTCTCTTTGTATCTGTCTCTACCTCATTCTGTCTTTCTCTCACTCGCTTTGTATCTGTCCCTCCCTCACTCTCTGTATCTGTCTCTTACTCACTGTCTGTATCGGTCTCTCCCCCACTCTCTGCATCTGTCTGTCTCTCTTTGTATCTGTCTCTCCGTCATTCACTCTTTCTGTCTCTCCCTCACTATCTTTGTATCTGTCTTCACTCTCTCTGTATCTGTCTCTCGCACACTCTGTATCTGTCTGTCTCTCTTTGTATCTATCTCTCCCTCTCTCTCTATATCTATCTCTCCCTCACTATCTTTCTCTCATCTCTTTGTATCTGTGTCTCCCTCACTCTCTGTATCGGTCTCTCACTCTCTCTGTATGTCTCTCCCTCACTCTCTGTACCTGTCTCTCCCCCACTCTCTCTCTGTACCTGTCTCTCCCCACTCTCTGTATCTGTCTGTCTCACTCTCACTCTCTGCATCTCTCTCTCTCTCTCTGTGTATCTGTCTCTCCCACACTCTCTGTATCCGTCTGACATTTTTTGTATCTGTCTCTCCCTCACTCTCTGCATCTGTCTCTCCCTCTATCTGTATCTGTCTCTCACTCTCTCTGTATCTGCCTCTCCTTCACTCTGTATCTGTCTGTCTCTCTCTCACTCTCTGTACCTGTCTCTCACTCTCACTGTATCTGTCTCTCCCTCTGTATCTCTCACTCTCTGTATATGTCGCTCCCTCACTCTGTATCTTTCTCTCACTCTCCTGTATCTGTTTCTCCGGCACTCTGTATCTGTCTGTCTCTCCCTCACTCTCTGCATCTCTCTCTCTCTCTCTCTCTCTCTGTATCTGTCTCTCCCTCACTCTCTTTGTATCTGTCTTCACTCTCTCTGCATCTGTCTCTCTCTTCTCTGTATCTGTCTCTCCCTCATTCTCTTTATCTGTCTCTCTCTCTCTCTGTGTACCTCTCTCCCTCACTCTCTTTGTATCTCTCTTCACTCTCTCTGTATTTGTCTCTCCGTCACTCTCTGTATCTGTCTCTCCCTCATTTTCTTTATCTGGCTCTCCCTCCCTGTAGATGTCTATCTCTCTCTCACCCTTTGTATATGCCACTCTCTCTCACTCTCAGTATCTGTCTCTCTATATCTCTCTCTCTCTGTATCTGTCCCTCCCTCAGTCCCTGTAGCTGTCTGTCTCTCTCTCACTCTCTGTATCTGTCTCTCACTCTCTCTGTAAGTCTGTCTCTCTTTGTATCTGTCTCTACCTCACTCTATCTTTCTCTCACTCGCTTTGTATCTGTCTCTCCCTCACTCTCTGTATCTGTCTCTTACTCACTAACTGTATCGGTCTCTCCCCCACTCTCTGCATCTGTCTGTCTCTCTTTGTATCTGTCTCTCTGTCATTCACTATATCTGTCTCTCCCTCACTCTCTTTGTATCTGTCTTCACTCTCTCTGTATCTGTCTCTCGCACACTCTGTATGTCTGTCTCTCTTTGTATCTGCCTCTCCCTCTCACTCTATATCTATCTCTCCCTCACCATCTTTCTCTCATCTCTTTGTATCTGTGTCTCCCTCACTCTCTATATCGGTCTCTCACTCTCTCTCTGAATGTCTCTCTCTCACTCTCTGTACCTGTCTCTCCCCCACTGTCTGTATCTCTGTCTCACTCTCACTCTCTGCATCTCTCTCTCTCTATCTCTCCCTCTCTCTCTGTATCTGTCTCTCCCTCACTCTCTTTGTATCTGTCTTCACTCTCTCTGCATCTGTCTCTCTCTCTGTATCTGTCTCTCACTCTCTCTGTATCTGTCTCTCTCTCACTCTCTGTATCTGTGTGTGTCTCTCTCTCTGAATCTGTCTCTCCCTCACAATCTGAATCTGTCTCTCCCTCACTGAATCTCTCTCTCCCTCACTCTCTGTATCTGTCTCTCACTCTCACTCTGTATCTGTTGTTCTCGGTATCTGTCTGACTCTCTCTGTATCTGTCTGTCTCTCTCTCTCCGTATCCGTCTCTCACTGTATCTGTCTCTCCCTCATTCACTGTATCTGTCCATCTCTCTCTCTTTCTCTGTGCGTATCTGTCTCTCCCTCACTCTCTCTCTGTATCTGGCTCTCCCTCACTCCGTATATCTGTCTGTCTCTCTTTGTATCTGTCTCTCCCTCACTCTCTATATCTATCTCTCTCTCACTCTATCTTTCTCTCATCTCTTTGTAACTGTGTCTCCCTCACTCTCTGTATCAGTCTCTCCTCTCTGTATGTCTCTCCCTCACTCTGTACCTGTCTCTCCCCCACTCTCTGTATCTGTCTGTCTCACCCTCACTCTCTGCATCTGTCTCTCTCTCTCTCTGTATCTGTCTCTCTCTCTCTGTATCTGTCTCTCCCTCACTCTCTGCGTCTGCCTCTCCCTCTCTCTCTATCTGTCTCTCACTCTCTGTATCTGTCTGTCTCTCTCTGTATCTCTCTCCCTCTCTCTCTTTATTTGGCTCTCCCTCACTCCCTGTAGCTGTCTGTCTCTCTCTCACTCTCTGTATCTCTCTCACTCTCTCTGCATCTGTCTCTCCCTCTCTCTCTGTATCTGTCTCTCCCTCTCTCTCTGTATCTGTCTCTCACTCTCTCTGTATCTGTCTCTCCCTCTCTCTCTGTATCTGTCTCTCACTCTCTCTGTATCTGTCTGTCTCTCTCTGTATCTGTCTCTCCCTCACTCTCTTTATCTGGCTCTCCCTCACTCTCTATACCTATCTCTCCCTCACTCTATCTTTCTCTCATCTCTTTGGTTCTGTGTCTCCCTCACTCTCTGTATCTGTCTCTCCCACTCTCTCTGTATCTGTCTCTCATTCACTCTCTCTGTATCTGTCAGACTCACTCTGTATCTGTCTCTCACTGTATCTGTCTCTCCCCCGCTCTCTGTTTCTGACTGTCTCACCCTCACTCTCTGCATCTGTCTCTCCCTCTCTCTCTGTATCTGTCTCTCACTCTCTCTGTATCTGGCTGTCTCTCTCTGTATATGTCTCTCCCTCACTCTCTTTAACTGGCTCCCCCTCACTCCCTGTAGCTGTCTGTCTCTCTCTAACTCTCTGTATCTGTCTCTCACTCTCTCTGTATGTCTGTCTCTCTTTGTATATATCTCTACCTCACTCTATCTTTCTCTCACTCGCTTTGTATCTCTCTCTCCCTCACTCACCCTCTGTATCTGTCTCTTGCACACTCCGTATCTGTCTGTCTCTCTTTGTATGTCTCTCCCTCACTCTCTGTACCTGTCTCTCCCCCACTCTCTGTATCTGTCTCTCTCTCTCTCTCTGAATGTCTCACCCTCACTCTCTGCATCTGTCTCTCTCTCTCTCTGTATGTCTCTCCCTCTCTCTCTGTATCTGTCTCTCCCTCACTCTCTGCGTCTGCCTCTCCCTCTCTCTCTATCTGTCTCTCACTCTCTCTGTATCTGTCTGTCTCTCTCTGTATCTGTCTCTCCCTCTATCTTTCTCTCATCTCTTTGGTTCTGTGTCTCCCTCACTCTCTGTATCGGTCTCTCACTCTCTCTGTATGTCTCTTCCTCACTCTGTACCTGTCTCTCCCCCACTCTCTGTATCTGTCTCACCCTCACTCTCTGTTTCTGTCTCTCACTCACTCTCTCTGTATCTGTCAGACTCACTCTGTATCTGTCTCTCACTGTATCTGTCTCTCCCCCGCTCTCTGTATCTGTCTGTCTCACCCTCACTCTCTGCATCTGTCTCTCTCTCTCTCTCTCTCTCTCTGTATCTGTCTCTCACTCTCTCTGTATCTGGCTGTCTCTCTCTGTATATGTCTCTCCCTCACTCTCTGTATCTGTCTCTCACTCACTCTGTATCTGTCTGTCTCTCTTTGTATGTCTCTCCCCCACTCTCTGTATCTGTCTGTCTCACCTTCACTCTCTGCATCTGTCTCTCTCTCTCTCTGTATCTGTCTCTCCCCCACTCTCTGTATCTGTCTGTCTCACCCTCACTCTCTGTATCTGTGTCTCCCACTCTCTCTGTATCTGTCTCTCACTCACTCTCTCTGTATCTGTCAGACTCACTCTGTATCTGTCTCTCTCTGTACCTGTCTCTCCCCCACTGTCTGTATCTCTGTCTCACTCTCACTCTCTGCATCTCTCTCTCTCTATCTCTCTCTCCCTCTCTCTGTATCTGTCTCTCCCTCACTCTCTTTGTATCTGTCTTCACTCTCTCTGCATCTGTCTCTCTCTTCTCTGTATCTGTCTCTCCCTCATTCTCTTTATCTGTCTCTCTCTCTCTCTGTGTACCTCTCTCCCTCACTCTGTATCTCTCTTCACTCTCTCTGTATTTGTCTCTCCGTCACTCTCTGTATCTGTCTCTCCCTCATTTTCTTTATCTGGCTCTCCCTCCCTGTAGATGTCTATCTCTCTCTCACCCTTTGTATATGCCACTCTCTCTCACTCTCAGTATCTGTCTCTCTATATCTCTCTCTCTCTGTATCTGTCCCTCCCTCAGTCCCTGTAGCTGTCTGTCTCTCTCTCACTCTCTGTATCTGTCTCTCACTCTCTCTGTAAGTCTGTCTCTCTTTGTATCTGTCTCTACCTCACTCTATCTTTCTCTCACTCGCTTTGTATCTGTCTCTCCCTCACTCTCTGTATCTGTCTCTTACTCACTAACTGTATCGGTCTCTCCCCCACTCTCTGCATCTGTCTGTCTCTCTTTGTATCTGTCTCTCCGTCATTCACTATATCTGTCTCTCCCTCACTCTCTTTGTATCTGTCTTCACTCTCTCTGTATCTGTCTCTCGCACACTCTGTATCTGTCTGTCTCTCTTTGTATGTCTCTCCCTCACTCTCTATATCTATCTCTCCCTCACTCTCTTTCTCTCATCTCTTTGTATCTGTGTCTCCCTCACTCTCTGTATCAGTCTCTCACTCTCTCTGTACCTGTCTCTCCCCCACTCTCTCTCTGTATCTGTCTCTCCCTCACTCTCTGCATCTGTCTCTCACTCACTCTGTATCTGTCTCTCTCTCTCTCTCTGCATCTGTCTCTCACTCACTCTGTATCTGTCTCTCTCTCTCTCTCTGCATCTGTCTCTCACTCACTCTGTATCTGTCTCTCACTCACTCTGTATCTGTCTCTCTCTCTCTCTGCATCTGTCTCTCACTCACTCTGTATCTGTCTTTCTCTCTCTCTGTATCTGTCTCTCCTTCTCTCTCTGTATCTGTCTCTCACTCACTCTCTGTATCTGTCTGTCTCTCTTTGTATCTATCTCTCCCTCATTCACTCTTTGTATCTCACTCACTCTCTGTATGTCTCCCCCTCTCTCTGTATGTCTCTCACTCTAAGTATCTGTCTTCACTCTTTCTGTATCTCTCTCACTCTCTGTATCTGTCTCTCCGTCACTCTCTGTGTCTGTCTGTCTCTCTGTTTATCTCTCCCTCTCTCTTTGTATCTGTCTCTCCCTCACTCTCTGTATCTGTCTCTCATTCTCTCTGTATCTGTCTCTCTCTCACTCTCTGTATCTGTCTCTCTCTCACTCTCTGTATCTCTCTCTCTCTCTCTCTGTATCTGTCTCTCCCTCATTGTCTGTATCTGTCTCTCACTGTGTATGTCTCTCCTTCACTCTCTGTATCTGTCTGTCTCTCTCTCTCTCACACTCTCTGTATCTGTCTGTCTCTCACTCTCTCTGAATCTGTCTCTCTCTTTGTATCTGTCTCTCACTCTGTGTCTGTCTCTCACTCTCTGTATCTGTCTCTCTCTCTGTATCTGTCTCTCCTTCTGTCTGTATCTTGCTCTCCCTCACTCTGTATCTCTCTCACTGTGTATACCTCTCCATCACTCTCTATATCTATCTCTCCGACTATCTTTCTCTCATTCTCTTTGTATCTCTGTCTCCCTCACTCTATCTGTCTCTCCCTCACTCTCTGCATCTGTCTGTCTCTCTCTGTTTGTTTGTCTCTCCCGCACTCTCTGTATCTTTCTCTCACTCTCTCTGTATATGTCTCTCCTTCACTCTCTGTATCTGTCTCTCCGTCTCTCTGCATCTGTCTCTCACTCTCTCTGTATGTCTCTCCCTCATTCTGTATCTTTCTCTCACTGTCTCTGTATCTGTCTGTATCTCTCTGTATGTCTCTCCATCACTCTCCGTATCTGTCTCTCTCGCACTCTCTCTGTATGTCTCTCCCTCACTCTATCTTTCTCTCAATCTCTTATCTGTCTCTCCCTCTCTCTGTGTATCTGTCTCACACTCTCTGTATCTGTCTGACTCACTCTGTATCTGTCTCTTACTCACTTTATCTGTCTCTCCCTCACTCTCTGCATCTCTCTCGTTTTGTATCTCTCTCCCTCACTCACTCTCTGTATCTGTCTGTCTCTCTGTTTATCTGTCTCTCCCTCTCTATCTGTCTGTCTCTCTCTGTATCTGTCTGTCTCTTTGTATCTGTCTCTCCCTCACTCTCTGTATCTGTCTGTCTCTCTGTTTATCTGTCTCTCCCTCTCTATTTCTGTCTGTCTCTCTCTGTATCAGTCTCTCACTCTGTATTTGTCTCTCCCTCTGTCTGCATCTGTCTCTCACTCTCTCTGTATGTCTCTCCCTCACTTTGTATCTTCCTCTCACTGTCTGTCTCTCTCTGTATCTGTCTCTCCCTCACTCTCTGTATGTCTCTCACTCTCTCTGTATCTGTCTCCCCCATTGTATCTGTCTCTCTCTCTTTCTGTATCTGACTCTCCCTCACTCTCCGTATCTGTCTCTCTCACTTTCTCTGTATCTGTCTGTCTCTCTTTGTATCTGTCTCTCCCTCACTCTCTGTTTCTGTCTCTCCCTCTCTCTCTGTATCTGTCTGTCTCTCTTTGTATCTGTCTCTCCCTCTCTCTCTGTATCTGTCTGTCCCTCATTCTCTGTATCTGTCTGTCTCTCTCTCTGTATGTCTCTCTTTATCGGTCTCTCCCTCACCCTCTGTATCTGTCTGTTTTTTCCCAGAAATCCCAGTCAAATCCTGACGCGTGTGTGTTTGTGTGTGTGTTTGTCTCTCTCTCTCTCTCTCTCTCTCCCCCACATTGTTCGCCTCTCTGTCCCTCTATCTGTTTGTCTGCCTGCCTGCCTGCCTATCACTCTCACTTTCGCTGCAAGCTCATCCTCTGACATCCCAATATGCTTGTGGGTGTTAGGTACAATCATATGGGCGAGGGGTGGGGAGAACTGGTTGGAACATGGAGAGAATGAATTGGATCAGTACAGGATGTGCTAGCATGCACCCATTGGCTGAAGGGCCTTTTTCATATTGCCTCAAATTCTCCCTGGTTGTCATTAAATGTAAGTTCAATTCAACATTACCACTGTGGCTGGGGAGTATGCACAAAGTCTCACCAACACTGCCCTGCAAACCCCCACCCCAGGCGCCCCATGGTCTGCCCTTGGCTGGTGGCAATGACTAGCACTGAGCCCACCAGAACCAGGTGAGATACAGGAATATTCTCTCCACCCAAATGCCAGGCAAAGGCCACCTCCCTCCAGAGGGGCGGCCACAACCTGCACCCACCAAACCCACTGCCCAGTCCTTTTCACTCTCCAGTTCTGCCAGAAGGTCTCATCCCAAAACGTCAACTGTACTTTGTTCCAGAGGTGCTGCCTGGCCTGCTGAGTTCCTCCAGCATTTTTGTTTGGATCTCCAGATGTTTCTCCTGTTGTGCCAAGTCTTCCAACCACACTGTAAATGTTATGAAAACAACTGGACCTGTTGGGGAGCAATTTGCCCCCCCCCCACCCTTTCATCTACAAGCCATGTCAGGAGTGTGGTGTCCCTGGGTGGAGTTGTTCCATACACTCCCCATTGTCTCTCCCCCATCTACAAGTCAGGAGTGTGAGGGACACTCCCCATGTCCCTGGATGGATTTAGTCCATGCACTCCACATCCGCCACATTACCCCTTCCCCCATCTACATCAGGAGTGTGAGGGTCACTCCCCACTGGCTTGGCTGGAGTTAGTCCATGCACTCCACATCCACCACATTACCCTTTACCTATCTACATCAGGAGTGTGAGGGTCACTCCCCACTGGCTGGAGTGGAGTTAGTCCATGCACTCCACATCTGTCACATTACCCCTTCCCCCATCTACATCAGGAGTGTGAGGGTCACTCCCCACTGGCTTGGGTGGAGTTAGACCATGCACTCCACACCCGCCACATTACCCCTTCCCCCCATCTACATCAGGAGTGTGAGGGTCACTCCCCACTGGCTGGAGTGGAGTTAGTCCATGCACTCCACATCCGCCACATTACCCCCTCCCCCATCTACATCAGGAGTGTGAGGGTCACTCCCCACTGGCTGGAGTGGAGTTAGTCCATGCACTCCACATCTGTCACATTACCCCTTCCCCCATCTACATCAGGAGTGTGAGGGTCACTCCCCACTGGCTTGGGTGGAGTTAGACCATGCACTCCACACCCGCCACATTACCCCTTCCCCCCATCTACATCAGGAGTGTGAGGGTCACTCCCCACTGGCTGGAGTGGAGTTAGTCCATGCACTCCACATCCGCCACATTACCCCCTCCCCCATCTACATCAGGAGTGTGAGGGTCACTCCCCACTGGCTGGAGTGGAGTTAGTCCATGCACTCCACATCTGTCACATTACCCCTTCCCCCATCTACATCAGGAGTGTGAGGGTCACTCCCCACTGGCTTGGGTGGAGTTAGACCATGCACTCCACACCCGCCACATTACCCCTTCCCCCCATCTACATCAGGAGTGTGAGGGTCACTCCCCACTGGCTGGAGTGGAGTTAGTCCATGCACTCCACATCCGCCACATTACCCCCTCCCCGATCTACATCAGGAGTGTGAGGGTCACTCCCCACTGGCTTGGTTGGAGTTAGTCCATGCACTCCACATCCACCACATTACCCTTTACCTACCTACATCAGGAGTGTGAGGGATACTTCCCACTGGCTTGGGTGGAGTTAGTCCATGCACTCCACATCTGCCACATTACCCTTTACCTATCTACATCAGGAGTGTGAGGGATACTCCCCACTGGCCTGGAGTGAGTGTTGCCTTCAACAATCCTCAGTGTGCCCAACACCATCCAGGACAGTGGCTTGTTCAAACGGAACCCCACCCAACACTCCCTCCCTCCAGCACCAGCGTACAGAGGCTGCCCTGTGCACCATGTTTTAAATGCATCGCAGTTATTCACTCAGAATAACTCTGGCATTTACTCCTGAATCTCCCACCACTCCCAACAAAGGGAAAAGAAAAGGGAGAGAGAACATATCCCTCATCCCCAGAAATGGTTCTTCCTCGTCCCCCACACTTCAATGAACATAGTAACACGTACATTAAAATGTACCCCGAACAGCGACATTTAACATCAATATCGAACACAGTCCGAGGATGTCACAACTCTTCTGGTGCAGACACACTGTCCCACCACACACTCCCGGGGTCAGACACAGAGTGAAGCTCCCTCCACACCATCCCATCACTCACTCCCGGGGTCAGACACAGAGTGAATCTTCCTCCACACCGTCCCATCATACACTCCCGGGGTCAGACACAGAGTGAAACTCCCTCCACACCGTCTGATCAGAAACTCCCGGGGTCAGACACAGAGTGAAACTCCCTCCACACCGTCCCATCACACACTCCCGGGGTCAGACACAGAGTGAAGCTCCCTCCACACCGTCCCATCACACACTCCCGGGGTCAGACACAGAGTGAAACTCCCTCCACACCGTCCCATCACACACTCCCGGGGTCAGACACAGAGTGAATCTCCCTCCACACCATCCCATCACACACTCCCGGGGTCAGACACAGAGTGAAGCTCCCTCCACACCATCCCATCACACACTCCCAGGGTCAGACACAGAGTGAAACTCCCTCCACACCGTCCCATCACTCACTCCCGGGGTCAGACACAGAGTGAAACTCCCTCCACACCGTCCCATCACACACTCCCGGGGTCAGACACAGAGTGAAACTCCCTCCACACCGTCCCATCACACACTCCCGGGGTCAGACACAGAGTGAAACTCCCTCCACACCGTCCCATCACACACTCCCGGGGTCAGGCACAGAGTGAAACTCCCTCCACACCGTCCCATCATACACTCCCGGGGTCAGACACAGAGTGAAACTCCCTCCACACCGTCTGATCAGAAACTCCCGGGGTCAGACACAGAGTGAAACTCCCTCCACACCGTCCCATCACACACTCCCGGGGTCAGACACAGAGTGAAACTCCCTCCACACCGTCCCATCACACACTCCCGGGGTCAGACACAGAGTGAATCTCCCTCCACACCATCTCATCTCACACTCCCGGGGTCAGACACAGAGTGAATCTCCCTCCACACCGTCCCATCACACACTCCCGGGGTCAGACACAGAGTGAAACTCCCTCCACACCGTCCCATCACACACTCCCGGGGTCAGACACAGAGTGAAACTCCCTCCACACCGTCCCATCACACACTCCCGGGGTCAGGCACAGAGTGAAACTCCCTCCACACCGTCCCATCATACACTCCCGGGGTCAGACACAGAGTGAAACTCCCTCCACACCGTCTGATCAGAAACTCCCGGGGTCAGACACAGAGTGAAACTCCCTCCACACCGTCCCATCACACACTCCCGGGGTCAGACACAGAGTGAAACTCCCTCCACACCGTCCCATCACACACTCCCGGGGTCAGACACAGAGTGAATCTCCCTCCACACCATCTCATCTCACACTTCCGGGGTCAGACACAGAGTGAATCTCCCTCCACACCGTCCCATCACACACTCCCGGGGTCAGACACAGAGTGAAACTCCCTCCACACTGTCCCATCACACACTCCCGGGGTCAGACACAGAGTGAAACTCCCTCTACACCGTCCCATCACACACTCCCGGGTTCAGACACGGAGTGAAACTCCCTCTACACCATCACATCACACACTCCCGGGGTCAGACACAGAGTGAATCTCCCTCTACACCGTCCCATCACACACTCCCGGGGTCAGACACAGACTGAAGCTCCGTCTGCATTCTCTCATCCACACACTCTATCCCATCACAGTGCAGTGGGAACGTAATGAACTGGGCACAAGCTAACTAATTCTCTTCTTCGCTCTCTCTAGAACCCTGGGATGAGGACTGCGGGCAACAGCCTGCTGGGCCTGGCCGGCCTCCTGCTGGCCGTATTGGCTCCCGGAGCGGCGTGTGCCAATATCCTGGTGGTGCCAGTGGACGGCAGTCACTGGATCAACATGCGGATCCTGATGCAGGAGCTCCACGCTCGCGGGCACTCCCTCAGCGTGCTGCACTCCTACTCCAGCTGGTACATCCAGGAAGATGCTACCCTGTACCGCTCCATCATTGTGCCCACCGCAGAGAAGCTGGGCATCGTGGAGGACAGGGAGATGCTCTCCAACCTGGTGCTGCAGACCTTGGAAGTCTTCCGGGACGGCTACTCCCTCCGGGCCTTCCTGCACAATAACCGCAACCTCCACCGCATTCTCACCAAGACTCACGAGGCCGTACAGAGCTTCATCACCCTGCTGTTCGAGGACCAGCAGCTGATGGCCCAAATAAAGGAGGGTGGGTTCCAGCTGGTTCTGGCAGACTCACTGATCCCCACTGGTGCCATTCTCGCCTGGCACCTGGGCCTCCCTCTGGTCTACAATGCCCGCTGGATCACCAGCGGCGACTGCCACCAGCTGCTGGCCCCCTCGCCCACCTCCTACGTGCCGGTGGTGGGAAGTCGTCTGACTGACAGCATGACCTTCAGCCAGCGCCTGCTCAACACCGTCCTGTACTTCGTGAGCACCACCTTCTTGGGCATCATGGTGGAGAGTGGCTATGAGGAGATCTGCCAGCGGTACCTGGGGCCGGGCACCAGCCTACGGCAGGTGACGCTGGCCGCCGAAGTGTGGCTGATGCGGGTGGACTTCGTGCTGGAGTTCCCGCGGCCCAGTGTCCCCAACATGGTCTACGTGGGCGGCTTCCAGTGCCAGCCAGCCCAGCCCCTCCCTGCCAAGCTGGAGGAGTTCGTGCAGGGTGCTGGTGAGCCCGGCGTGGTGCTGGTCTCGCTGGGGACTCTGGTGACCCATCTCCCCGACTGGCTCTCTGAGACCATGGCGACAGCCTTCAGCCGGCTGCCCCAGCGGGTAATCTGGCGCCACCAGGGTGCCCGGCCCCGCGGGCTGGGCAATAACACCCTTGTTGTTGACTGGCTGCCCCAGAACGACCTGCTGGGCCACCCCAAGGTCGTGGCCTTCGTCACCCACGGGGGCACTAATGGCCTGTACGAGGCCATCTACCACGGGGTGCCGGTGGTGGGGCTGCCCCTCATCTTCGACCAGTTCGACAACATGGCCCGCCTGAAGGCCCGGGGGGCCGCGCGGGTGCTGGACGTCCCCAACCTGCAGGCCGACGAGCTGGAGGCCGCTGTGCGGGACGTGGTGGCGGGCCCGGGCCTCTCGTACCGCCGCCACATGCGTCGCCTCTCCGCCCTGCACCGCGACCAGCTGCAGTCGCCGCTGCAGCGTGCCACCTACTGGGTGGAGTTCGTGCTGCGGCACGGCGGCGCCCCCCACCTGCGGCACGCCGGCCTCGACCTGCCCTGGCATGTCTACCACGGGCTGGACGTGGTGGCCTTCCTGGGCGCGCTGGCCGCTGGCGGGCTCTTCTTGTCCGTCCTGCTGATCAAACGGCTCTGCAGGGCCCTGAGAAGAGGCAAGTGGAAACGGGACTGAGGGTGGAGAATCATGTGAGGGGTAGCCACATAGAACAGCCTACAGTATGGGGCAGCTGAGAAGAGCACTGCCGGCTCTCAAGGGACTGAGATAAAGGGGGAGGGTGGATAGACTTGGATTTTGTCCTTTAACGTATAGGAAAATGTCGGGTGACCATACAGAAGTGTATAAATTTATCGTGGGGGGGGGGTTGGCATGGAGATGGTGAATGGTCTCAGGGGGTAGGAGACTGAGGGGTGACTATATTAAAACATCAAGGAATCAACCTTTACACATATGGTGGATTCTGGTTAATTGGGACACTTCGGGGCCAGTGCATTTTGGCTGTCCAAATTAGCCAAAGTTTCATGGAAATAGTCAAGAATGTATTAAGCAGGACAAACTGAGTATCAAATTATGTATTTAAATATGGAAGGAATGAAAACACTACCAATTCTACTACAGCACTGTGTATTAGTTCCTAATAGTTATCAATGGAGAAATTCATCCAATGTACTCAATAAAAGGTGTAGACACCTACATCAGCCTTCATACAATACTTTCAACAATTGCATACACTCCAAATCTTCATATTCAGGTTGATTGTGGCTATTTTCAAATTCTTAGTAGTTCCTAACTTGTTGAAGTAGTGAAATCATTTCATTTTCACTCCTGGCTGTTCCTGCCATCTCCAAGCCCGAATGCTTGAAAACTGCAGAGAGCAGAACAGTTCCCAGTTGGCTTGACGCTTATTTCTCGCCAACTCTGTGACAAGAGTCACAAGCACGCACAACTGATGCTATTTAAAAACTGGTCACTCTTTAAGCCGAGCGTAGTGTCCAACGGCCACGCAAGTTTCTCGACGGTTTTCATTCCTTAAGAGTTCTCCCCAAGTAAGCACCTGCTCTGATGAACTGTTGGCGTAATGAACCAGAATTTACTGTAATAGGAATTGCTGTGGTGTGTTGGCAGGGCACAATTAACAACAATAAACAATATCCAACCTCATAGATAGGGTGAAGGCGCTCGGACCTTTTTCACTCCTCCCCAGAATTGGGGGGGTGTGGGGGGAGGAGTGAAACACTAGAGGCCGCAGCTCGAAGGCGAGAGGGGGCAGGTTGAGTAGGAACCCGAGGGGGGTAATCGTTGACGAGAGGGTGGAGTAAGTGGCTGGTTCAGAGGACTGTCTTGAAGGTACAGTCCTGATGAAGGATCTGGGCTGTTTATTCCCCTCCGTTAGGGGAATAATATACTGCCCGACCTGCTGATTTCTGTCAGCATTTTGAGGGTGTTGGGAAAGGCAACGGATAGGAGATGCTCAGAGGGATACAGGGGACAATGGGGTGGGGGCATCCTGGCCAGCATGGACCAGTTGGGCTGAAGAGCCTAATACCATACTAACTCCATGACCAGGACAGGCCATTCAGCCCACTAAATTTGCAGTGAAGACTATACTGGATCAAACCAAACCTCTTCCACCCATGTATGATCCACATCCCTCTATATCAGCCACTCTATATATTGTTCCTGCCAACCACAACCTCCCCCCCGCCCGCCCATGCTATAGGAGATAGAGAGGCTCACATCTTCTCCACACTCCTCCCCCAACACTCTGCTCGACCCACTGACTTCCTCCACATCTTTACCCCTGTCCTCCAGCCCTTTTGTAACGAAGCCCTGCGTACCATTTGCCTTCTAAATCGTTCACTGCTCCCAGGGGGGGGGGGGGGGCCTGGCCTGTAAGGGCTCCCTGGGTCCTTGACCTGCCATCTCAGAATCAGAATTAGGTTTAATATCATTGACAGAGGTCATGAAATTTGTTGTTACAGTGCAATACATAATCAAAAACAAATTACAATAATGTACCTATTTAAATAAGTAGAGCTAAAAAAACATATTGAGGTAGACTTCATGGGTTCAATGTCCATTCAGAAGTCGGATGGCAGAGGGGAAGAAGCTGTTCTTGAATCGTTGTGCGAGTCTCTTCAGGCTTCTGTACCTCCTCCCTGATGGTACCAATGAGTAGAGGGCATGTCCTGGGTGTTGGGGTCTTTAATTCTGAGGCATTGCCTTTTGAAGATGTCCTGGATACCGGGGAGGCTAGCGCCCACGGTGGAGCTGGCTGAGTTTACAACTTTCTACAGCTTTTTCCGATCCTGTGCTCCAACACATACATTTCCCTCCTTTAACTGGCACCTGCCGTGGTTTGGCCCACCCCTCCATGTGCCCGTGTCTCCTGCGTTCTCTCCTGAATCTGTCCAGTTTTCTGTCATCGACAGACTCTGGGGGAAATAAAAATCACATCTGGGACCCTCACTGAACGTGGATCAGTATAAGTCATAGCAAGTCAGCCCTGAGTCAGTCCATAAGACATAGGAGCAAAATTAGGCCATTCAGCCCTTCAAGTCCACTGCAACATTCCATCATGGCTGATTTGTTATCCCTCTCAACCCCATTCTCATGCCTTCTCCCCATAACCTTTGACACTGACTAACTAAAGAAACTATCAACCTTTGCTTTAAATACATCAAATGACTTGGCCTCCATAGCTGTCTGTGGCAGCGAATTCCACAGATTCACCACCCTCTGGCTAAAGAAATTCCTTCTCACCTCCATTCTAAATGGACGTCCCTCTACTCTGACTCAGTGCCCTCTGGATCTAGACTCCCCCACCATAGGGAACATCTCCAAGTCCACTCTATCAAGACCTTACAAAATTTGATAGGTTTCAATGAAGTTCCACACCGCTCCCCCCCCCCCTCATTTTTCTAAACTCCATCAAGTGCACCCCAGAGCCATCAAACGGTCCTCGTACATTAACCCTTTCCCCTGCTCAAAGAAACTTGCCGGAGACGACCTGCCAAGGCGCTAGAACATTGAACACGACAGCACAGCCCATGATGTTGTGCTGACCATTACACCTACTCCAAGATCAATCCAATCCTTCCCTTCCACATTCTACCCTCCGTGCACCATCACCCCCCTGGCAGGGAACACCATGCACGTACCACACTGTAAAAAAAACCCCTACATCTGACATTTTCCTTAGAAATATGCCCCCTCATTGCAACCTGGGGAGAAGTCTCTAGGGGTCCATCTGACACTCGCCCCTTACCATTTTGTATATCTGCATCGTCAGCTCTCAGCCTCTTTTGCCCCAAAGAGAAAAGCCTTTGCTCAACCTCTCCTCATAATCCTGGTAAATCTCCTCTGCATCCTTTAATGAGGCGACCAGACTGAAAACAATGTACCAAGTACCCTGTCACTCGACCAGACGACCTTACTGAACAGACCTCCTTGCAGGGTGGGGGTAAAACACGACCTGTGCCGGCTGCAGTCCTGACTTGGGGAAAATCCACTCAGGGGCCACAATATTAGACCCCACTCCTGTACCTCATGAAGAGGCCACAGAGTGTATGTTCCCGGTCTTCTGCTGCTGTAGCCCGACCACTGCCAGGTTTGACGTGTTCTGTGTTCAGAGATGCTCTTCTGCGCACCACCGTTGTAACGTGTGGTTATCTGAGTTGCTGTCACCCTCCTGTCTAGCCGTTCTCCTCGCTCATTAACAGAGCGTTTTCACCCAGAGTACTGGATTTTTTTTCTTCATTTTTCGCACCAAATCTCCATAAACTCTAGGGACTTTTGTGCGTGAAAATCCCAGGAGATCAGCAGCTTCTGAAATACTCAAACCACCCGGCCTGGCACCAACGATCATTCCACAAAGTCACTTGGGTCGCAGTTCTTCACCAGGGCTGAAATGGCTAGCACCAGAGGGCAAAGGTTTAAGGTGCTGGGGAGTAGGTACAGAGGAGGTGTCGGGGGTAAGTTTTTTACACAGAGTGGTGAGTGTGTGGAATGGGCTGCCGGTGACAGTGGTGGAGGCGGAAACAATAGGGTCTTTTAAGAGACTCCTGGATAGGTACATGGAGCTTAGAAACATAGAGGGCTGTGGGTGAAGACTCGGTCGTTCCAAGGTGGGGTCATGTTCTGCACAGCTTTGTGGGCCAAAGGGCCTGTGTTGCGCTGTATGTTTCTAATCTGATTGGTCTGAACAGCTGAACCTTTCGACCATGTCTGCCGCTTTTATGCATTGAGTTGCTACCACGTGATTGGCTGATGAGTTATTTGTATTAACGAAGTGCAGCTAATAAAGTGGCCACTGAGTGTACATTCCTGTCTTCTGGCAACCTGACGGCGACTATCTCTGCTCCTTGGCCATTGCCGGGTCCGTACCTCGTAATTCTTACCTCGCCGCTGCCCTGGAAGCCCCTTCCCCACGCAGACTGCGGCAGCTCAGCCCCACCTTCTTCGGGGCAGGGAGTACCCAGGGATACCAGGGTCAGAGGAAGGATATCAGGAAGGATGGCAGTGGCCATCTGTCCATTCATTCAGCCCACTCAGGGTTTGTCTGGGGGGGAGTGGGTAGTCCAGAACTTGTGCTGTCTCTCGTGTTCGTCACTCGCTGTTTCTCAATAAAACTGTGATATTAATGAGCCCTAAATACACTCCACCAGCCACCCACGACCCAAGGTCAGCATGGTAGCATAGCAGTCAGTGCATCACGAGGGACCCCGGTTCAATTCCCGCTGTTGCCTTTATAGTTTGTACACTCACTGTGACCGTGTGGGTTTCCACCGGGTGCTCTGGTTTCCTCCCACATTCCAAACATGTATGAGTTAGTAAGTTAATTGGTCGCATGGCTATAACTTGGCAGGCTCATTGGGGCTTGTCGCTGTGCCGTTTCACGGGGGAGAGGGTCTTCATGGGTTGAGCCTGCCTACTTCTCACTTCCTCGCCCTCGTCTGCCATCTCATAGAGTCGTAGAGCACAGCAGCACAGAAAGACCCTTTGGCCCATCCAGTCTGTGCTGGGACTGTTAATCCGCCTCGCCCCAGACCCCTCCCGTCCATGTACTCATCCAAACGTCCCTTACATGTTGCAATCGAAATCTTACCCACCACTTCTTCTGGCAGCTCATTCTTCACTGAGTGAAGAAGTTTCCCTCTGGTGGTCCCCTTAAATACTTCAACTTTCACCCTTAACCTATGACCTCTATTTGGAGTCTCAGCCAACTTCAGCGGAAAAGCCTTTCGCATTCACCCTGCTTATACCCCTCATAATTTTGCATATGTCTATCAAATCCTCCCTCATTTTCCTTTGCTCCAGGGGATAAAGTCTTAATCTATTCAACCCTCCCCTGTAACTCAAGTTGACCAGCGCCAGTAACATCCTTTTAAATTTTCTCTGCACTCTTTCAACTTTATAGATATCCTTCCCGTAACTAGGTGACCAGAACTGCACACAATATCCAAATCAGACCACAGCAACACCTTCTACAAACATCCTAACTCCTGTACAGAACTATTAATGAAGGCCAATGTGCCAAAAAGCTTTATGCCCCTACCTCCCTGTGATGCCACTTTCAACGAATTATGGACCTGTATTCCTTTCTCCTACTGCACTTCTCAGTTCTCTACCGTTCACATTATAAGACCTACCCTGGTTGGTCTTACTGAACTGCAAAACCACACATTTGTCTGTGTGTGATGGGACAGTGTGGAGGGTGATTCACTCTGTGTCTGACCCCGGGAGTGTGTGGTGGGACGGTGTGGTGGGAGTATCACTCTGAGTCTGTCCCCGGGAGTGTGTGATGGGTCTCTGTGGAGGGAGTTTCACTCTGTATCTGACCCCGGGAGTGTGTGATGGGACAGTGTGGAGGGAGTTTCACTCTGTGTCTGACCCCGGGAGTGTGTGATGGGGCGGTGTGGAGGGAGCTTCACTCTGTGTCTGACCCCGGGAGTGTGTGATGGGGCGGTGTGGAGGGAGCTTCACTCTGTGTCTGACCCCGGGAGTGTGTGATGGGACGGTGTGGAGGGAGTTTCACTCTGTGTCTGACCCCGGGAGTGTGTGATGGGACGGTGTGGAGGGAGTTTCACTCTGTGTCTGACCCCGGGAGTGTGTGATGGGACGCTGTGGAGGGAGTTTCACTCTGTGTCTGACCCCGGGAGTGTGTGATGGGACAGTGTGGAGGGAGATTCACTCTGTGTCTGACCCCGGGAGTGTGTGATGGGACAGTGTGGAGGGAGTTTCACTCTGTGTCTGACCCCGGGAGTGTGTGATGGGACAGTGTGGAGGGAGTTTCACTCTGTGTCTGACCCCGGGAGTGTGTGATGGGGCGGTGTGGAGGGAGCTTCACTCTGTGTCTGACCCCGGGAGTGTGTGATGGGGCGGTGTGGAGGGAGCTTCACTCTGTGTCTGACCCCGGGAGTGTGTGATGGGACGGTGTGGAGGGAGTTTCACTCTGTGTCTGACCCCGGGAGTGTGTGATGGGACGGTGTGGAGGGAGTTTCACTCTGTGTCTGACCCCGGGAGTGTGTGATGGGACGCTGTGGAGGGAGTTTCACTCTGTGTCTGACCCCGGGAGTGTGTGATGGGACAGTGTGGAGGGAGATTCACTCTGTGTCTGACCCCGGGAGTGTGTGATGGGACAGTGTGGAGGGAGTTTCACTCTGTGTCTGACCCCGGGAGTGTGTGATGGGACGGTGTGAAGGGAGTTTCACTCTGTGTCTGACCCCGGGAGTGTGTGATGGGACGGTGTGAAGGGAGTTTCACTCTGTGTCTGAACCCGGGAGTGTGTGATGGGACGGTGTGGAGGGAGTTTCACTCTGTGTCTGACCCCGGGAGTGTGTGATGGGACAGTGTGGAGGGAGTTTCACTCTGTGTCTGACCCCGGGAGTGTGTGATGGGACGGTGTGAAGGGAGTTTCACTCTGTGTCTGACCCCGGGAGTGTGTGATGGGACGGTGTGAAGGGAGTTTCACTCTGTGTCTGAACCCGGGAGTGTGTGATGGGACGGTGTGGAGGGAGTTTCACTCTGTGTCTGACCCCGGGAGTGTGTGATGGGACAGTGTGGAGGGAGTTTCACTCTGTGTCTGACCCCAGGAGTGTGTGATGGGACGGTGTGAAGGGAGTTTCACTCTGTGTCTGACCCCGGGAGTGTGTGATGGGACGGTGTGGAGGGAGTTTCACTCTGTGTCTGACCCCGGGAGTCTGTGATGGGACGGTGTGGAGGGAGTTTCACTCTGTGTCTGACCCCGGGAGTGTGTGATGGGACAGTGTGGAGGGAGTTTCACTCTGTGTCTGACCCCGGGAGTGTGTGATGGGACAGTGTGGAGGGAGTTTCACTCTGTGTCTGACCCCAGGAGTCTGTGATGGGACAGTGTGGAGGGAGTTTCACTCTGTGTCTGACCCCGGGAGTGTGTGATGGGACGGTGTGAAGGGAGTTTCACTCTGTGTCTGACCCCGGGAGTGTGTGATGGGACAGTGTGGAGGGAGTTTCACTCTGTGTCTGACCCCAGGAGTCTGTGATGGGACGGTGTGGAGGGAGTTTCACTCTGTGTCTGACCCCGGGAGTGTGTGATGGGACAGTGTGGAGGGAGTTTCACTCTGTGTCTGACCCCAGGAGTCTGTGATGGGACGGTGTGAAGGGAGTTTCACTCTGTGTCTGACCCCGGGAGTGTGTGATGGGACAGTGTGGAGGGAGTTTCACTCTGTGTCTGACCCCGGGAGTGTGTGATGGGACGGTGTGAAGGGAGTTTCACTCTGTGTCTGAACCCGGGAGTGTGTGATGGGACGGTGTGGAGGGAGTTTCACTCTGTGTCTGACCCCGGGAGTGTGTGATGGGACAGTGTGGAGGGAGTTTCACTCTGTGTCTGACCCCAGGAGTGTGTGATGGGACGGTGTGAAGGGAGTTTCACTCTGTGTCTGACCCCGGGAGTGTGTGATGGGACAGTGTGGAGGGAGTTTCACTCTGTGTCTGACCCCAGGAGTCTGTGATGGGACGGTGTGGAGGGAGTTTCACTCTGTGTCTGACCCCGGGAGTGTGTGATGGGACAGTGTGGAGGGAGTTTCACTCTGTGTCTGACCCCGGGAGTGTGTGATGGGACGGTGTGAAGGGAGTTTCACTCTGTGTCTGACCCCGGGAGTGTGTGATGGGACAGTGTGGAGGGAGTTTCACTCTGTGTCTGACCCCAGGAGTCTGTGATGGGACGGTGTGGAGGGAGTTTCACTCTGTGTCTGACCCCGGGAGTGTGTGATGGGACAGTGTGGAGGGAGTTTCACTCTGTGTCTGACCCCAGGAGTCTGTGATGGGACGGTGTGAAGGGAGTTTCACTCTGTGTCTGACCCCAGGAGTCTGTGATGGGACGGTGTGGAGGGAGTTTCACTCTGTGTCTGACCCCGGGAGTGTGTGATGGGACGGTGTGGAGGGAGTTTCACTCTGTGTCTGACCCCAGGAGTCTGTGATGGGACGGTGTGAAGGGAGTTTCACTCTGTGTCTGACCCCGGGAGTGTGTGATGGGACAGTGTGGAGGGAGTTTCACTCTGTGTCTGACCCCAGGAGTCTGTGATGGGACGGTGCGGAGGGAGTTTCACTCTGTGTCTGACCCCGGGAGTGTGTGTTGGGACAGTGTGGAGGGAGATTCACTCTGTGTCTGACCCCGGGAGTGTGTGATGAGACGGTCTGGAGGGAGCTTCTCTGTGTCTGACCCCTGCTTTATACTATTATTACAAAATCCTTTATTACAAATTTCGGTGCTATACAATATATACAAAACAGTGGCAAACACAATTACTGCACTACAAATAGACAATAGACATTACACCAGAATGTTGCCATCCCTATCCACGATGGCATTTACACCTCGCGGAGCCCAACGGTCTCGAAACTCCTCCAAGGCCGCTGTGGACTGCGCGTGTTCTTTTTCAATAGTTACTCGGGCATGAACATACCCCCTAAACATCGCCAGGCAGTCTGCCCGGGGAGATCCTCCCGCCACCCGTTTCCAAGACCCACAGATGGCGGATTTTGCCAGCCCCAGGAGCAAGTTGACTATGACATCCTCATCCCTCCATGCCCCCTTCCTTACTGGATGACCATATATAAACAGGGTGGGACTAAAATGCAGCCAGAAGGTGAGAAGCAGCCCACGCAAATATGCAAAAAGAGGCTGCAGCCTCACACACTCCATGAACATGTGGTACACGGTCTCCTCCAGCCCGCAGAAGTGGCATGCGGGTGGGAAGTCCATGTACAAACTGAAAAACTTATTGCAGGGCACCGTTCTATGCAGTACCCTCCAGGCGAAATCCCCCTGGTGCATGGGAAGAACCCCTGCATAAAGGGACTTCCAGTGGGGACCCTCCTCACCTCTGGGTGGAAGGACCGACCGCCATGGCATGTTGGGACGGTGTACAAGGGCAAGGAAGTGGAGGATGTGGAGTAGCAGCCCATACAGATACCTCCTACTTGCATCCCTGAATGGGACTGTGGGTATCGATGAGAGACGGCTCAAGTTGTGCGGACACGGCTCCTGGAGAAGATTGCGGGGTCTGGGCCCGACCAGCAGCTCGGCCTGAGTTGGTCCACACCATTGAGCCACACCGACAGCCACTGAGGTAGGGCAAGGGTCGGCCAGGACCCCGACCTCCACCAGAGGAGGGGATTCCCGGCCTGAGGCGACCATGTTCCAGACTCTCAGTAGGTCCTGATAGAAGCCGGGCAGACTCCGCAAAGCAGTACGGCTGACACCCGCCGGTGGTAGCCGCATGTCTTCATGAAGACAGCAGCCCCTCCGGAGGAAGAAAGTCGCCAACACGTGCCACCTGGGAGGGTGCTCGGCGTACAGGAATCTCTGCAGAGTCCTGAGGCGGAGAGCCGCCAGCTGCGTTCGGACGCACACCAGCGACTGTCCGCCCTCTCCCACTGGGAGACTCAAGACCGCTGCAGAGACCCAGTGTTTCCTGTTGCCCCAGAAGAAGTCCACTAACTTCCTCTGCAGTCTTGCAACAAACGGGGCAGGAGGGGCTAAGGTGACCATCCGATACCACAACATGGAGGCCACCAGCTGGTTTATGACCACCACCCTGCCTCGATAGGAAAGCACCCTGAGAAGGCCTGACCAGCGCCCCAGCCGGGCCATGACTTTCATCTCCAGGTCCTGCCAGTTCGCCAGCCAGGTCTCCCCAGAAGGACTCAGGTAGACTCCCAGATAGAGGAGTCGCCTAGTACTCTACTCAAAAGCTCTCCTCTCCTCCGGCAGGGAGTCCACCTGCCACTGACCTACTAAGAGTCCGGAACATTTCGCCCAGTTGATCCTGGAGGAGGATGCCGCCGAGAAAACATCTTGGCACTCGTGCATCTTCTGCAGGTCATTGGGATCTGTCATCATGAGGAGTACATCATCGGCGTAGGCCGAGAGGATGACCTCCATGTCCGGTTCATGCAGAACCAGACCTGTCAGCCTTCGCCGTAGGAGGCTCAGGAATGGCTCGACACAGATCGCGTACAATTGACCGGACATGGGACACCCCTGACGTACTCCTCTCCTGAAGGGAATGGGCGCTGCCAGTGATCCATTGACCTTAACAAGGCACTCTGCGGCAGAGTATAGGAGCCGAACTCGGGCCACAAAGTGTGGTCCGAGCACAAAGGCCTGCAGAGTGCCCACCAGGAAACTGTGGTCTACCCGGTCAAACGCCTTCTCCTGGTCAAGAGAAAGAAACGCTGCCCGGCACCCAGTCTCTTGCCGCAGGTGGATCAGGTCCCGTACTAGGTGGACATTGTCCTGGATGGAGCGGCCCAGGACCCAGTCTCCTGGTGCAGGTGGATCAGGTCCCGTACTAGGTGGACATTGTCCTGGATGGAGTGGCCCGGGACCCAGTCTCCTGGTGCAGGTGGATCAGGTCCCGTACTAGGTGGACATTGTCCTGGATGGAGTGGCCCGGGACCCAGTCTCCTGGTGCAGGTGAATCAGGTCCCGTACTGGGTGGACATTGTCCTGGATGGAGCGGCCCGGGACCCAGTCTCTTGGTGCAGGAGGATCAGGTCCCGTACTGGGTGGACATTGTCCTGGATGGAGCGACCCGGGACTGTGTAAGATTGGTCAGGATGAATCACCTGTCTCAGTACTGAACCAAGACGGTTGGCCATTGCCCGGGCGAAGATCTTGTAGTCCACGCACAAGAGAGAGACCGGGCGCCAGTTCTTTAGCAGGCGAAGGTCTCCCTTCTTGGGCAGCAGGACCACGACAGCTCTCCGCCATGAGAGGGGCAATTCCCCGGTGGCTAGGCTCTCCCCTAGAACAAGGCTGTAATCGACCCCCAGGACATCCCAAAAAGCCTGATAAAACCCTACACAGACCATCTAAGCCAGGGGATTTACCCCTCCGGAGTTGCCGAAGGGCAGCAGACAGCTCCTCCCCAGTCAGGGAGGCGTCCAGACACGCTGCGTCTTCTGGGCTGACCTTTGGCAAATCTTCCCAGACCTCACTGCACGCCCCCGCATTTGACGGATCCGGTGAGAATAAGGACCGATAGAAAGTGCGGACTTCTTTGATAATTTCGTCAGGATCCGTGATGGAGGAGCCATCAGCAGCCAGTAGCTCCACCAGCTGCTTTTGAACTCCCTGCCACTTCTCCAACGAGTAGAAGAAGGGTGAGCCGCGGTCCAAATCTTGCAGCATTTGGATCCGCGACCTCACATAAGCACCACGGGACTGCTGAAGCTGCAGATTCCTGAGTGCGTCCTTCTTCTCCTGGTATTCCTGTCACGTTTGATGGTCTCCACTGGTCGGACCAAGACGGGACTCCAGGTCAAGCAACGCTCTCTCAAGCCGCTCAATCTCAGAGCCCCGCCTCTTTGTCGACCCCCTCGTGTACTCCTGACAGTTGAAGTCTCCCCTGAGGACGACGCAGTCCCCCGGGTCGATGGAACTCAGCAAGGTGGACAGCTGACAGAATAGGAGCTTCTGCATCACCCCGCACCTTGGAGCGTACACGTTGACAAAATGTAACGGTACTCCATCCAGGCGCACAGCCAGGTGGAGCAGATGGCCGGGCACAACATCTTGGACTCCTACGATTTCTGGCCGGAAGGTTGGGGCCAACAGGATCGCCACCCCACTAGAGTTGGAGCTAAGGTGACTCATGTAGACCCTGCCCTGCCACTCCAGGAGCCAAGCGGACTCGTCTCCCGGGGTGGTATGGGTTTCCTGCAGGAAACTCACTGCGTATCTCCCATCCCCGAGGACTGAGAGACTGTTATACCTGCGGAGAGAGCCCCTGCTACCGTTTCCATTGAGACTAGCTATGGTAAGCTTCATGTCGGAAGCACACTAGGCCTCAGCACCAGTCCCTTCCCACTGAGAGCGATGGCACCCTCAGCCGCTCTATCCCGAAGAAAACCAAGAATATCCTTTGCTTTCCGGGCCCGACTGCTACCATCGCTACCCTGTGACCCACCATCTCCCGAAGGAGCGAGGCTGCTTTTCATCCTGATGTCCCGCACCAGGTCATCCAGGAAGGATTTCAGCTGCCGCCTGTCATTCACTGACACAGCATTCCCCTTCCCCTTCCGTCTGAGGATGACCCTCAGGGACTTCACCAGCCTCGGCATGCTAGGCCAGCGAAGCGAGGCTAGTTTAGGCCGATGCTTTGCACTCACGGAGGAGTGAATACTCTCTGATCTCCTCCACAGGTATCAATGGGGATTTCTCTGGAAGGGTGAGGATGTCCATTGTCTCGCTATCAAATGAATCCCCTTCTAAACCCTCACTGCAGACAGATCCCCCACCGTCCTCCTCAGGTGGTGTATAAGGTGGCTGCCCCTGTAACCTACACTGCACAGCGGGTACCTCCCCCATACCTTCCCGCTCCACCGACGCAGCAGTCTTACCCACAGTTGCGACGATGGAGGGAAAATCCCCAGGGACTCCCTGCAGGCCATTAGTTGATGGGGTCGGCATGCAGGTTACATCACCCTCCCCAGGAGACAGGTATGAAGGGGACCCCAGCAGCTCTGGTCCAATAGATTCACTGGCAGCCTGATGCTGACTGTGAGAGAGCCTGGTCTCCTCTCCACCTGTACTACTTAATACATTTGCCTCCAGGGAGGCGCTGACTGCTAAGTCCTGGGTGGAGGGCTCCAGGTCTGTTTTAGGTGCGCAAACAGGCCCAGCACTAGCTTCATGCACAACCACACCACCCACCCCAGGACTGGTGTCTACATCTGGGGATTCAGGGTAAGACACATCTTCCACCCGGATCCCCACCCCTTTCTGGGACTCCCCCTCATCTGCATTCTCTGCCCTCTTGGGGGAACAATCCCATCTCCTCTTCAAGCCGGAGGAGCACACAGGTGCGGAATTCACCGACAGCGCGGTACTCTCCGCTCCTATCGCCCCGTCCAAACGTACGCTTCCCCGAGCCTCCCTCTCCACCTCAGGGCAAATGGGCGTGAGCTCTGCGGTCTCGGGGGCCGACTTCTTCACGTGTTTCAACTTCTTCCTCGCTTTCTTGCCCCGCCCGGACTCCACCCCGTCCCCCGCCCCGCACGTAGCCCCAGGATCACCCGCCTGAACCACAGGGGTAGGAGCAGAGACTGGAACAGACGTAGGAATAGGGACAGGGTTAGAGACAGGGTCAGGGGCAGGAGCAGGGGCCGGCACAGGTGTAGGAGCAGGAATGGGATCATGGGCAGAGTTAGCTGGGGCACTGGTTCCCGAAGTGGACTCCCTGGGTTTTTGGGCGCTAGGACAGTCCCTCCGAAAGTGCTCCACCTCCCCGCACGCATGGCACCGTGGGCACTCAGAGCTCCAATACACCTGATAATCTACCCCCTCGTGCCGGACAGTAAACCGGCCCTCAACTTTGTCCTCCTTTCCAGCTTCATGAATACCTGTCGCCAGAAAGAGATTACGGTCTGGAGTGTGCGCCTCCTGAATTTGTGCCTGATGGCAGTTATTTCTGACCATACTTGCCCCAAGCGGGCCAATGCGGGAAGCAGGTCCTCGTTGGGGATGAAAGGCTGTACGTGACCGAGGACGATGCGTTGTGGGAGCTGTCACTAGCTCCATCTGTAAAAAGATGTTCTCCACCGTGATCCCTCTACTGAGGGTCCGATACACCAACTCATCATTCCTCAGATAAAACACCGCCTTCCCGAACTCTTTCTCAGCGGCCAAAACACCATCTCTCCCCAACAAGTCCTCCATGGCCTCCGCGCACTTTTCCAGGGTAGTTCCAGTTCGCAAAATACATTGCACCCCGCGTTCAACTTTCACCGTCCGAAACAGGGCGTTGTCCGAGGCCGGAGAGGCAGCCGCCTTTGCATAACTCCCCGCAGGCCTGCGACTCCCTGCAGACTGGTCCGGCATGTTACTTGTGTGTCCAAATCGAGAATGATACGGTGGTGCTGGTTATAAAGTCTCGGAGTGAGTTGAGTAACTGGCGGGAAAAGTTTGTACTCGACGGTACCTTGCTGGCTCCGCGCCAGAGATTCCAACGCCAGGAAAGGCTCCGTTAGTCCTGTAGAAACTTCCAGGCCGTGAGAGGTCGAGACGTCTCAAACGACGGTTCGGCTCCAACACCGAACGAGAATCCCGACGATAGAGATGGAAGGAGGGTGCCCCGATGTCAGTGGGGACAAACAACGTCGTTTGCCTCCGGATTTTGGAGCGAACCTGCTTCCCGGCGAGTTGCCCCCAGCCACAGCTGGATGCTACGCAGTTCGAAGCCGTCAACGAACCCCATCCAAACTGGCAGAAAAACACCAAACGAAGCTTCCACTCTAAACCAGCCGCTCACTGAGATGTTCAAGGGACGTTTCAAACCAATTTCCAAGTAACTCAAGACCTTCATACAGCAGTTTTTCCTCGATTTCTCCCAGCGCAATCAGAACAGCTCCACTCTGTGTCTGACCCAGGGAATGTGTGGATAGAGCTTCACTCTGTCTGACCCCGGGAGTGTGTGATGGGACGGTGTGGAGGGAGTTTCACTCTGTGTCTGACCCCGGGAGTGTGTGATGGGACGGTGTGGAGGGAGCTTCACTCTGTCTGACCCCGGGAGTGTGTGATGGGACGGTGTGGAGGGAGCTTCACTCTGTGCCTGACCCCGGGAGCGTGTGATGGGAAGGTGTGGAGGGAGATTCACTCTGTGTCTGACCCCAGGAGTGTGTGATGGGACGGTGTGGAGGGAGCTTCACTCTGTGTCTGACCCCAGGAGTGTGTGATGGGAAGGTGTGGAGGGAGCTTCATTCTGTGTCTGACCCCAGGAGTGTGTGATGGGACGGTGTGAAGGGAGATTCACTCTGTGTCTGACCCCAGGAATGTGTGATGGGACAGTGTGGAGGGAGATTCACTCTGTGTCTGACCCCAGGAATGTGTGATGGGACAGCGTGGAGGGAGATTCACTCTGCGTTTGACCCCAGGAGTGTGTGATGGGGCGGTGTGGAGGGAGCTTCACCCTGTGTGATGGGACAGTGTGGAGGGAGTTTCACTCTGTGTCTGACCCTGGGAGTGTGTGATGGGACGGTGTGGAGTGAGTTTCACTCTGTGTCTGACTTCGGGAGAGTGTGATAAGACTGTGTGGATGGAGCTTCACTCTGTCTGACCCCAGGAATGTGTGATGGGACGGTGTGGAAGGAGCTTCATTCTGTGTCTGACCCCAGGAATGTGTGATGGGACGGTGTGGAGGGAGCTTCACTCTGTGTCTGACCCCAGGAATGTGTGATGGGACGGTGTGGAGGGAGCTTCACTCTGTGTCTGACTTCGGGAGAGTGTGATAAGACTGTGTGGATGGAGCTTCACTCAGTGTGTTAAGAAGACCATATTTTATTTACAAAACTAGTATACAATAAAACAATTGTGCCTCCAAATTAACTGACTCCAAACCCTCAGTGAGGAGGTCACCCTATGAATGTCGAAGCAAACCACACAGTTAAATCAAACTGAAACAGTAACAGGCAGACTTCTGCAGGATTTCCCTCTGACAGATATATTTGTGACAGATTCCACACACACAGGGAAATCACCCCTTCTCTCCCCCCTCACTCACAGCTTCCCCTCACCCCTCTCCACACACACTGAACAGTCCTCCCTCTCTTACACACACACACACATACACACACAGTGCTCCTCTCTCTCTCTCACAAACATACACACTCACTCTGCTTGGGCACAAACACTCCCCTCCCATTCGCACTCTCCCATAGGGACAGATCATTGTGTGGGGACATCTCTGAAGTTCCCAGTCAAGCACCCGGTCTCATTTGCTCCCAGTGGACGGGGTAGGGCGCAGAGGAGAAGTGGGAACCTCCTCCATTCCTTGGCTACTCGCAGAAATCCTCCAGGCGGATGCGGTGGGGGTCCTGGGGATCTCGCAGAGCCACCCCATAACGCAGGAGCGCCTCCACATACGGGGGCCAGTACGTCTCGTCCAAATCCACGTAGGGGTCATGGGGGCTTCTCATCATCTGGGTCATCAGGCGCTGCCGGAGGGAAAAAAGAGGAGTGACTGTTAGATCACTGACGAGGAAAGGGGGAGAGAGGGAGGGAGTGGGGCAAGGGGGGTAGGGGAGTGGAAAAAAGGGGTAGGGGAGAGAGGTGGGGAAGGGGTAGATGGGCAGGGGAGGGGAGAGGGTGTGAGTGGGGAGAAAGTGGGAGTGTGGGAGGGGAAAGGGGCACCGAAGATCTCCTCACCTCAAGCATTTCATGGAAAGTGATGAGTTTCAAAACCTTTCCAGGATGGGGCAATCTCTGCACAGGACGGAAGAACAAGCCGAGTTAATACTCCCACCCTGGGACTGAGACAGCCCCAGATCCCACCCATCACCCCTCCAGTGTGGCTCCCCATCCACAGGGAAGCCTCCTTTCCCACATCACAGCAATCCCCAACCTCCTCCCACTGTTAACCTCACTCCAGCCCTCTGCCCTCCATCTCCTGTCTCCTCTCCCCTGATCCTATCTTAAACCCAAATAACCTCCAATTTCCTCCCCTTTCCTACCCTGTAACCACTCATCGCTGCCCCTTAACCTCTACCCCTTGCCCTCTGGGAGCATAACGGCCAGTGTGAAGTTATTACAGGGTCGGAGTTCGGCGTTCAATTCCCGCATCCTGTCTAAAGGGTCTGTACGTTTTTCCTGTGGAACGTGTGGGTTTCCTGCCCACAGTCCAAAGATATTCTGGTTAGTAGGTTAATTGGTCATTGTAATTGTGATTAGGGTTAAATCGAGTGTGTTGGGTAATGCTGGGCGGTGCAGCTGAAAGGGCCGGAAGGGCTTTCTCCATTCTGTCTCCCTCAATAAAACAAATCAGCTCAAACCTCTTCCTCCTGCAGCTGCGCCACTGAACACCCGCAAAGGACTAGTGAGATGGCAGGAATGATGAGGTGAGACAGAGGCAGGCACATGACATAGCAGTTAGTGTGACACTTGCACAGTGCCAGTAACCTGGGTTCAGTTCCTGCCACTGCCTGTAAGGAGTTTGTACGTTCTCCCCGTGACCGCGTGGGTTTCCTCCCACAGTCCAAAGACATACGGGAAAGAGTTAGTGAGTTGTGGGCTTGCTAAAATGGTGCCGGATACTTGCAGGCTGGTCCCAGCACATTCTCGGATTGTGGTGGTCGCCGTTGACCCCAAATTAAACATTTTACGATCTTTAGTCATTTATTTACTTAGAGACACATCGCAGAACAGGTCCTTCCAACACAACGAGCTGCAATGACCAGCAATCCACCTATTTAACCCCAGCCTAATCACGGGACAATTTACAGTGACCAATTAACCTACCAAATGGTACTCCTTTGGACTGTGAGAGGAAACCTGGGCACCTGGAGGAAACCCATGTGGTCAGGGGGAGAACGTACGAACTCCTTACAGGCAGCGATGGTATTGAACCCCGCAATCTCGAACGTCCTGAGCCGTGATATCACCACACTAACCGCTAAGCCATTGTGGTACCTGATGTTTTATGTACTCTTCACAAGTGTAGGGCTCTCAGTACCAATGGTTTCACTGTATTGTTATAATGAAATGGGTTCTCTGTAATGTTACTTAATGCTGTAACGGGTTTCTGTAGCTGGAATGTTTGGGTTATAACTGGAGATAAGAGGGGAACCAACCAATTGTTATGCTATCTTGTACATGTGAGTGAGCGGGAGTTCGTGGGCTTTTTTTAGGGAGGTGAGTGAGGAGGACAGACGTGTGAGGAGCAGACAGCGGATACTGGAAGTTGGTGGTTCGTGACGGTGGCCAAAGGTCGTTGTGGATGGAACTGGAGGCGAGAGCACCAACGTATTAAAATATTATGTGCACATACTGATGAACTTTAGGTTATCTGTTCCTACTAACCCATCACTAAGAAATAACTAAAGTTGTAATTATTTATTTGCCTTTGGTGTATTGTCTGATATTTGTGTTGTGTGTATTGGGGAGGGAGGCATTACACCGCAGTATTACACTTTTGGCGGGGCGACAGCAGTTCACCCTAGGCGAGCGGGGGTAAACTGGGGGCACAGATGCTACACAAGTAAAGCTGATCTTTTTAAAATCTCTCTCTCTGGCCACAGGCCCTCGAGCCTCCACCTACCTTCTTTCTGCCGCCAGTCTCTGCCACATTGGGGGGAGGGTAGTGCACGTCCAGGAAACTGCCCAGGGTGTTCAGCAGCCTCTCCTTCAGCACGGTCAGTCTCTCCAGGTCTCTCCTCATCTTCTGCAAGGCACTGGGTATGAGAGTGGCAGAGGGGAGGGTCATGCCACATTTCCCTCTCCGGCACCTCCCTCCTCCTCGTTCCCTCCCTCGCCATGTCACTCCTTCCCTGCTGCCTTTCCCTCCTCACCACCCCACCCTCCTTCTCCTCCTGCCCCTCAACTTTGCCACTCTGGCAACCCTGCCCCTTCTCCTCAAAGCCACTCCCTCTAACCTTTCTGCCCCTGGATCTAGACCCCCTCCTCAGGAAGCTACCTCCTTGCTTCCTTTCTTGCAGCACTACATCCCTGAACCTCGCCTCCCTCCATTTGCCCCTCTACCCTCCAGCAATGCTCTTGATGCACCCCACCCCTCTGCTTTTTGCAGCACTCCTGTCCTGTTACCCCTCCCACCTCACCCGCCCCGGCACCCCACCCTTGCCTCACCTGTTCTCCGAGAGACTGTGGAAGACAGTCTGGCGTTCCTCGTCTCGCTCCTGCAGCGACTTCGCAATCTCCTGCTGCTCTTCCAGCCACTTCTGCTCCCTGCATTGCGGCCACAAGAGAAGAGGACATGGGAGCAGAGTGAGGCCATTCAGTCCATCAAATCTGCTCTGGCATTCCATCATGGCTGATGTATTATCCCTCTCCACCCCATTCTCCTGCCTTCTCCACGTAACCTTTGACATTCTGACTAATCACTAGAGCTTAAGAGGGATCATGGCGCCTAACGGCGACTCCTTTGCTTGCATCTTCAGAAACAGCTCTAGTTCTACCTTTAATATCTTTATTTTTCCCTTTCAGGGTTCTTTTGAAGACCCTGACCTGGAGTTACATGCAGGCTTTGGTTCTTTGCAGGAATGGGACCTGTTCTCGGGTCTCCACGACTGGCTGTTATTTGACATGTCAAGGGTCTGGCCTGAGAATCTCGATCGTGTTCGGAAGCCTGAGATCTCGGGGCTCTGGAGATGGATGGATCGAGGGTCGGTGTCACAGCAGGAGACTGTGTCATTGGGGAGGCTGGAAAATCTTTCACTGTGGGCCCGAAGACCCGAGGTCTTTGCGATCTTTGGACACAGAGCTCAAAAAAAGCCACAAAACGAACTTTTAAGATCGTATACCTGTTATGTCTCACGCTCGCTGTGAAAATGGGGACACCTTGCCAGGGAGAGAGAGAACCTATGGTTTGTCAAATTTTGGATGAAATGCGAAGCTTTTGGGGCAACTTTGGTCTGTGTCTTTGCTATTGCTTAGCACACACTTGGGCTCGGTGATGATACCAATGTGCGTTTTTATTCGCTGGTGGGGGGATCATTGTTTGCAGCCGCTTACGCGTGGGAGGGGCAGCTGGGGGGTACTTTGGGGTTCTCACGTTTAACTATCCTTCATTCTTTAGGGCACTTCTCTGTTTTCGTGGATGTTTGCGAAGAAAAAGCATTTCCGGATGTATATCATATACATCTTTCTGACATTAAGTTTGACCTTTGAACCTTTGAATCAAGAACCTATCCACCTCTGCTTTATATGCAGAGTTCTAAACTTGTCCACAATAGGAAACATTCTCTCTATCAAGGCCTTTCAATATTTGATAGATTTCTACAAGATCCCCCACCCCCCATTCTTTTAAACTCCAGTGAGTATAGGGTCAGAGCCATCAAACGCTCCTCATATGTTAAAGTAGCATCATCCTTCTATTCTGAGGCTGTGCCTTCTGGTCCAAGGCTCCCTCACTGGAGGAAACAGCCTCTCTATATCCACTCGATCTCTGACTCCTAACTCTTCTCTCTGTCCCTATAATCTAAAACGAATTATAAAAAAACAAACCCCAGCCACAACTCAATCGGGGTTCACAGCTCAGTGACATCTTGCAGTGATAAGACCAAGGTTTTGAGTTCAAAGACACAGGGGTCAAGGTTAGGGAGTTGGGGGCATGCGAAATTGGCGGTGGAAAAATGGCGACATTTGCAGGCTGTCCCCACCACTAATCTCACCGATTTAGCTTGATGTAAACGTGTATCACTGTGTTTGATACGCAAATAAAAATAATAGTTTAATTACATATAAGACAGAAAATGAGTGGCAGGGGAGGGAGACCAATCAAGAACCTATAAACCTCTACTTTAAATATACCCAATGACTTGGCCCCCACAGACGGCATTCTGTAAACTTGGAGAGGCATGGTTTGACAGATGGGAGAGTAGGAGAGGTGGGTCAGAGTGGCGGCTGGGATTCGATCCCCAATCAACATACCTCTCCAAGCGCTCTTGCAAGGATTTCTTACGGGCACGAACGCAGGACAGAATCACTTCCAGCTGCTGACCAGTCGACTGTAGCTGAGAGAGAGAGAGAGTCAGGTACACTCTACACATTGTCAAACACTCTGTTTGATAGAGTAAAACTCCCTCCACACCGTCCCATCACACACTCAATCAAGCACAGTGTGAAGCTCTTTCTAAACCATGCCATTACTTATTCCAAGGATTACACAGAGAATGAAGCTCCCTTAACACTGCCCCATAACAAATTCCTGGGATCAGGCACAGAGTGAAACTCCCACCACACTGTCCCATCACACACTCCCGGGGTCAGACACACAGTGAATCTCCCTCCACACCATCACATCACACACTCCCGGGATCAGACACAGAGTGAAACTCCCTCCACACCGTCCCATCACACACTCCCGGGGTCAGACACACAGTGAAGCTCCCTCCACACCGTCCCATCACACACTCCCGGGGTCGGACACACAGTGAAGCTCCCTCCACACCGTCCCATCACACACTCCCGGGGTCGGACACACAGTGAACCTCCCTCCACACCGTCCCATCACACACTCCCGGGGTCAGACACAGAGTTAAGCTCCCTCCACACTGTCCCATCACACACTCCTGGGGTCGGACACAGAGTTAAGCTCCCTCCACACCGTCCCATCACACACTCCTGGGGTCAGACACAGATTGAATCTCCCTCCACACCGTCCCATCACACACTCCTGGGGTCAGACACAGAGTGAAGCTCCCTCCACTGTCCAATAACACATTCGTTGGGTCAAACACAGAGTAATGCTCCCACGAGACCTCCCCATTACACACTCCCAGAATTAAACACAGAGCGAAGCTCCCACCACAAAATACTGGGGTTTGTACACAGAGTGAACACCCTACCACAAAATTGCACCACACACTTCCAAGGTGTAACACAGCGAAGCTGCCACCACACACTCTCAGGGTCAGACACAGAGTGGAGCTCCCCCCACACTTTCCCACTGCACACTCCTGGGGTCAGACACAGAGTGAAGCTCCCTCCACACCGTCCCATCACACACTCCCGGGGTCAGACAGAGTGGAGCTCCCTCCACACCTTCCCATTACACACTCACAGGGTCAGAAACACAGTGAAACAAGTTCCACACTGTCCCATCACACACAGAGTGAAACTCTCTCCAGACTATTCCAACACACACTCCCTATCTGCTGTGATTTTGAATGGAAACTTGCAGGCAATCATGCTTTATTTAGAAAGTGGGACAACAGCATCCTCTGCTGTCTCCACCATGAAACTGCAACTGTGAATCTGGACCCAGTTTCCTTTTTCAATGTTTCTCTGTGCATACATTCAACCAATAGAAATAAAGAGTTTGCTGAAATAAAGTGGACTAGACACAGAGTGAAACTCCCTCCACACCGTCCCATCACACACTCCCAGGGTCAGGCAGAGAATGAAATTCCGTCCACACCGTCCTAGCACACACTCCCAGGGTCAGGCAGAGAATGAAATTCCGTCCACACCGTCCCATCACACACTCCTATGGAGACTTAGAGTGAGGCTTCCTCGACACAAGCCCATCACAATCTCCTGGGGACATGTTGTGAAGCTCCCTACATACCATCCCATGGCACATTCCTGGAATCAAACACAGAATGAAGCTCTCTCACCCTACCATTCCATCACACATTCTCAGGGTCAGACACAGAGTCAAACTCCCTTTGCACCATCTCATCACACACTCTCGGGATCAGACACAGAGTGAAGCTCCCTCCACAACGTCCCATCACACACTCCCGGGGTCAGACACAGAGTGAAGCTCCCTCCACTCCGTCCCATCACACACTCCCAGGGTCAGACACAGAGTGAAGCTCCCTCCACACCGTCCCATCACACACTCCCGGGGTCAGACACAGAGTGAAACTCCCTCCACACCGTCCCATCACACACTCCCAGGGTCAGACACAGAGTGAAGCTCCCTCCACACCGTCCCATCACACTCCCGGGGTCAGACACAGAGTGAAGCTCCCTCCACACCGTCCCATCACACACTCCCAGGGTCAGACACTGAATGAAACTCCATCCACACCCTCCTAGGTTCGATGGGATGGTAAGCTCCCTCCATGTCCTCCCACAGTACAGCAAGCTTGGAATAGGGCAAGGAATTTTCTGAAGCAGATTCCTTACCTCTTGCTTTCCCAAGCAGGTGAGCACCTCCTTGTTGACAGGCAGGGCTGTGAAGATATAGGAGGTTTGACTGTTGCCAGCAGAGATTTGGGATGTTTCGCAGGTAGCAGCTGCCCTAACTAATGCCCTAGGGCAATGTGGGATGGGAAGGAAATGTAGGGGGCAGTGGGAGAGCACTCACCAAATCTCCACTGGTGTGCACAGTCCCTATCCCAGCCTTGGTTTGCAGAGGTCGAAAGCACAAAGGGTAAGAGTGCAGCGGAGAGACGGTGGGCCAGAGGTGACCCATTCAGTCAGTGAAGTTTTATATGGCCGCAGACAGCATGTACTACCAGGCTCAAGTACAGCTTGATTTTTCCCTCCCCCTTCCCGCTCTGACCTCCTACCTGTTCTCACCTGCCTATCACCTCCCACTGGTGCCCCTGCTCCTTCCCTTTCTCCCATGGTCCACTCACCTCTCCAGCCTGTTCCCTTTTCTGCCAATCACCTCCCAGCTTCTTACTTCATTCCCCCCCCCACCACCCACTTGACTTCACCCATCCCCTCCCCCACCTTCCTATTCTGGCTCCTTCAACCTCTCTTTCCGGTCCTGATGAAGGGTTTTTCCGCCCACAATGTTTATGGATGCTGCCTGAGTTACCTGAGTCGCAAGGTGGCCTTATAATCTACCTCGTTGTGATCCTGTACCTTACTGTCTGCCTGCACTGCCCTTTCTGTTAAACTTTATTCTGCATTCTGGCATTGTTTTACCTCAATGCACTGAGTAATGATCTCACCTGAGGCATTCAGGACAAAAGTACATTCCCGTGTTTGTAGTCACGATGAATGTCAATGGTCTGATCATAGCTCACGTTCTCGATTACCCTATTAAAAAAAACAAACAACTCCCTAACCCTAACCCAATTCTGCTTCACATCCCCCGTTGTCACTATCTGCCGACTAAATTGAGATCCTTAGGAGACCTGTCCTAAGTGAGAAAGACGATTTGTCCAATACCCGTACCCCGACAGAACTGTATTTGTCAACGTGGAGCGGGGAGGGAATTTGTAAATCTGGCAGGAATGAAGGACGTTGGGGACGGTGAGGGTCGAGCACCGAGGGAGTGATGTGGGACAAATCGCAGAGGAGTGCTGGGGTGGGGAGTTGGTGCAGGTGCAGACACGTCCAGCCCTGAGACACCAGGCAAGGTCATTACTGAATTTCTCCCTGGTGCTTCCCGCTCCCTTCCCTTTCTCTTCCCCTTTTCCCAGCCATGACTCCCCCTCTACTGGCCTCCTTCCCACTCTCAGTCCACAATCAAGACCCATAGCTATGGTCCAGGTGTGGGTCAGTGGGACTTGGCAGATTAACAGCTTGACACGGAGTAGATGAACCGAAGGGCCTGTTTCTGTTCTGAAACCGCAGGCGAGACGAGCTTTTCACCATAAATTAATCCGACAGACGGGAGGGACTCCGGACATGCCCCAAGCAGTGTCTCACAGAGAAGAGCTCCTGGATTCTCTGTGCTAAGAGGGATTCCGGACACATCCCAAGTGGTGTCATGGGGAGGGGAGCTGAAGGGGTTTTGGACATACAGAGGGAATCCCCGGAAAGCCCTAGGGGTGAAAGAGGGAGGAGGGGAGTTCGGAGGTTGCCGCTCACGGGGGTCTCGGCCAACTGGGGAGGCACCACGGTGGCCAGGGCGAAAACGCGAGGAGGGAGCGAGGCCGCTACTCACGCTTGGGGTGCCTGTTCTTCTGAACGTTCAACTCCGCCAGCAGAACCCTCTCTCGAGCAAACAGCACGGCCAGCTAGCAGGGTGGGGAAGGAGGGTAAAAAGAGGCAAAGTCATTGGTGGGGTGGGACGGTGGGGAAAATCTCCTTCCAGCTCAGCAGTGTGGGAACAGGCCTCTCAGCCCATGCGTGCTGACTAGAACACAATGGGAATCTGGTTATTTGTTTAGAGATACTGTGCAGAACTGGCTCGTCCAGTCGCCCACTGATTTAACCCTGACCTAATCATTGGATGATCTACAATGACCAACATTTCTCACGGATGCTGCCTGGCCTGCTGTGTACGTATTCTTTGATCCACAGCATCTGCAGTTGTATTTTTGTGCTACAATGACCAATTAGCCTACAAACTGTTCCAGTCTTGGGACTGTGGGAGGAAACCAGAGTACCCAGAAGAAACCTAGGCGGCTTTCGAGGAGCACTGAATGGCATCGGGTTTGAGCTTCGAATCCCGACACCCCGAGCTGTACCAACATCGCGCTAACCGCCACCGTGCCGCCCCCACCTAATTGGTCACTGCTGCCCCAGGATGGTCTGTAGCTCCCGGTCCCTGGGTCTCTGAACAACAGCGGGTGAGGGCAGGGACGACACCAGAGGTCAGGATCTAACCTGGCTCTCCGGCCCCGCGAAGAGGGGGCTCGGCAAACTCCCTGATGTCACCAGAGACCTGAGTTCAGTCTGGGCCTCTGACCGCCTGCGCGCAAATCCTCGTGTAGGGTCCCGACATTCTCTGCTCCATTGAGCGGATACCCTATTCCTCCCCCGCCCCCCACTCCTGTCCCGCATCCCACAGATGGTGTACGAGTTGGTGGGTAAATCACCCCAAGTGAGGGGTAGAACTTTCAGGAGAAGTTGACAGGAACATGGAGGATAAAACCACCCACAAGACATAGGAGCAGAATTAGGCTATTCATGACTGATTTATTTTCCCTCTCAACCCCATTCTCCAAGTGACCTTTGACTCATTAAGACTCTACCAACCTCCGTTTTAAATTGGTCTCCATAGCCACCTACAGCAATGAATTCCACAGATTCACCAGACCCTGGCTGAAAAAACTCCTCCCTGTATTCGCTGGGATCTCTCCACCCCCTCTAACTGCCACAGCCACTCATCCACCCTCCTCCCTCATAACTCCGAACCCCAGCTGGGCGAGGCAGTGGGGGGAGGGGGAGGGAATGGTGGCTGGATTAGTGCAGAGCGAGATTAGAAAGTGAATTGAACAGAGGGAGAAGGACAAATGTCATTGCGCACCTCCTCTAACCCCTCCCCACCCCAAACCCCTGAATCAAAACTGAATTTGTCAAGAGATACAGCCCAGTTTCAGGCTATAAGGTCCACTGAGCCTACTGATCCACCCCTCCCCGCCAGCCATATCAGCCCCCTTTCTCAGCAGTTTCAGGCCCCATATCTAAGAAAGGAGGTGTTGGCATTGGAGAGGAGGCTCATGGGAATGAAAGGGGGGGGTGGATCTTATTGAAAACTATTGAATATTGGAAGGCTGCGACAGAATGGATGTGGAGAGGATGTTTCCTATAACGGGGAAGTCTAGCACCAGAGGGCAAGGCCTCAGAACAGGATATCCCTTTGGAACAGAGGTGAGGAGGGATTTCTTTAGCCCCAGGGTGGAGAATCTGTAGAATTCAGGCCAAGTCACTGGGTGTATTTAAGGCAGAGGTTTTGAATTGGAGAGGACATTAAAGGTTACAGAGAGAATGGGGGCAAAATAAAACAAAAATCAGCAGTGATTGAAGGTAAGGGTGATCACTTGATCGGCTGAGTCATCTAATTCTGCTTCTGTAGCTTAAGGACTTGCCTTTCCGATTCAAGCCTCGCACCACCCCCACCCCCCACCCCCCCCCAACGTCAGGAATGAGCAATAAGTGGTGTCCCGGGGAGGGGGGTTCATTCACCCTCCCCAGTCTGTCGTGGCACTCACTCACCGGGTTCTCCGAGTCCTGAACCTCCGGCCTCGGGTCGCACAGGGTCAGCTTGTCCTGAAACTGATCAAGTGGGAAAGTTAGGGTGACCAAGGCCACTGGGAAACGGAAGCACAAACTTCCACAAGCGCTGCCCACTGCCCCCCCCCCACCCGTCCCTGTCCCATCAGGAAATTCAAAACAACCTTCTTTCCCCAGGATGGGAATGTCGGACTGGTATCCATAGGATAGAGAACATAAGACAAACCCTTACTAGCCAAGAACCTATCAACCTCTGCTTTAAATGTATCAAACAGTTTCGCCTCTATTGGCATCTGTGGCAATGAACTCCACAGAGTCACCACCCTCTGACTGAAGAAATTCCTCCTCATCTCAGTTCAAAATGGATGTCCTTCTATTCTGAGGTTGTGCCCTCTGGCCCTAGACTGCCCAACTGTCGGAAACATCCTTTCCATATCCACTCTATCTCAGTCTTTCATTATTCAATAGGTTTCAATGAGATCTCTGCCCCCACCCCATTTTTCTAAACTCCAGCGAATACAGGCCCAGGGCCATCATACGCTCCTCATGTTATTAACCCTTTCATTCCTGGTTATGCGAACACAGACGCTAGGCATACAATCTCTGATAATGGCTGGGGTCACCCTTCTTACTGCCCAGAAGGTAAACCACTCTGTTGAAGGATTTGCCAAGAACAACCACAGTCATGGAAAGGCCACGACTGCCATGTCATACGATGCGGCACCAAGTGTTGGCCTTCATTGGTCAGGGGACTGAGTTCATGAACCGCCAGGTAACGTTGCAGCTCTATAAAACCCTGGTCAGACCACTTTTGGGAGTATTGTGCTCAGTTCTGGTCACCTCATCATGAGAAGGGGGGAGGGCTGGTTTCAGGAAGCAACAGTAAGGGAAGAGGGATGAGGAGGGTTTGGGCGGATTCTTACCTCACCCAGCTCCCTCCAGGCCTGGTTGCACTCATCAAGGACCAGTTCCTCTGCCAATGACGAGACAGACGACTCTGCGGTCAGTGGTGGGGGCAGGCAGCTCTGATACAGTGCTGAACGCCTGGCCAAATCCCGTGCCTGCCAGGATTCAACACAAAATTAGGACCTGGCATTCGGGGGAAGCTCAGTGAATCACTCCCTTCTTCTACCCACTTAACTCCCTTCCCAACACCCCTCCACTCCCCTCACAGTACTCCCTCATCCATGCCCTCCCAACCCCCACTGTGCTCTTCTCTTCTGTGGTATGGCATTCCCTGCCCAGCATAACCCCCCCACAGCGCTCCCTCTTGTCCCCCTGCAGCACTCACTCCTTGCCTAAACCCCCGTGCCCCTCTCCCTTGGTGCTCCTTCCTCACCCAACCTCTCCTCCTGCAGTACTCCCTCCTCAAATAAACCCACCTCCTCCTTCCGCAGCACTCCTTCATTCTCTGGCGGAGGCTTCCTCCTCATTTGACCCCGCTCTGCTCACAGGGCGATGCCCCCTGACCCGTGCCCAGACAGCACTGACTCTTTGCCTGAACACCCCTCTCTCCCGCAGTGGTCCCTCCTCACCTGCGCTGCCCCCAACCCCCGCCTGTCCTCCCGTGGCGCTCCCTCCTCGACCCCCTCCCATCCTCGCACAGCGCTCCTTCCTTGTCCACCCCCTCCACCGTGTAGTAGGTAGGGTGAGGGAAAAGAAGGGTCGAAGCGAAGGGAACAAACCTCTCACCTCCTTGAGGAGTTGGTCCTGGAGTTCCTGGGCAAAGAGAAGAGAGAGAGGAGAGGTCGTCATACAGAGCACGCAGTTCTGCAGGGTGGCAAGCCATTCCACCCAGCTAAACCACACACAAGATGCTGGTCAGGCTGCGTCTATTATAGGCCAAGACCCTTCGTCAGGACTGGAAAGAAAGTGGGGAGAAGACAGAACAAAAAACTGGGGGGGTGAGGAGGAGTATAAGCTGGCAGGTGACAGGTGTGCGGGAAGGTGGGTGGGTGGATGGAGGACAGAGGAGGGAAGAGGGAGGAGCCTCTAACTGATTGCATAAACATCAATTTCTCCATCTTCCAGCAACTTCCCTTTCTCTCCTTTCCCATTCTCCATTCTGCATCCCCTCTCACCCCTTCTCCTCCTCACTTCCCTCTGGTGCCTCTCCTCCTTCCCTTTCTCCTACGGTCCACTCTCCTCTCCTATCAGATTCCTTCTTCAGCTCTTTATAATTTTCACCTGTCACCTCCCAGCTTCCTTCTTCCTTCCCCCCCTCCTCTTCCACTCACCCACTCTTCCCCCTCACCTGGCAGACTGTCCTTCCCCTCTCCCCACCATCCTAATCTGGCTTCTGCCCCCCCCTTCCTTTCCAGCCCTGATGAAGGATCACAGCCCAAACCGTTCACTTTTTCCATAGGTGCTGCCCACTGCTGACCTCCTCCAGCATTTTGTGTGTGTTTCTCTCAAATCTATGACTTGCCACTGCTAGTTAAATAGATTCCCCTGCATCAAAGAAAAAGGGGCTGTCAGTCAGGGCTGGGGAACGTGAAACTGTGGCGTAAATCTTCGAACATTGAATGCTCCCCCAGAAAGATAGGCCCAGTCCACGTTTGGCCACCAGGCTGAATTCTGGGATCAGGATCAGAATTTCGCTGTACACTCATGGCCATTTCATTCACTACCTCCTGTACCTGATAAAGTGGCCACGCAATCTATGTAAGGTTACACTCTCCCTGTGAATATATGGGCTCCCAACAGGGTGTCCTGGTTTTCTGCTATGTAGAACAGGGTACCACAGTGCAGAAACAGGCCCTTCAGCCCATCACAATTCTGCTAATCCCATCTTCCTGCATGTGCTCCATTACCCCTCCATTCATTGCCTGCACCAGAATGCAGGATGGGCAGCGATTCACACAACGCTTCACAGCATCAGCGACCCCGGTTCAATTCCCTTCCCGACCTTGTTGCACAGTAAACACTGATTTAACCCTAATCTAATCGTGGGACAATTTACAATGAGCCATTAAGCAATCGGTACGTCTTTGGACTGCGGGAGGGGACCGGACATGCAGAGACTCCTTGCAGGGGACGCCAGAGTTGCACTCCAAACTCCAGCACGCCCCGAGATAATAAATCTTGTGGTCTGTGTGTGTGTAGTCTCAGAAACCCTACGTCAGTCATGGTAGCATAGAGGTTGGCGCGATGCCATTACAGCTCAGTGCAGAGTTCGAAGTTCAGGGTTCAACTCCACATCCTCTGTAAGGTGCCTCTCTACGTTCCACCCGTGGAATGCTTGGGTTTTCTCCAGGTGCTCCGGCTTCCTCCCATAGTCCACGGGTGTACTATGTAGAAGGTTATTTTTAAATAATTATCTAGATGTACTGCATGGAGAGGGTCCTTCGAGCCCCACCTCCCAGTCAACCCTGATTTAACCCTAACCTAATCATGGGAGGATTTATAATGAGCCAGTAACCTACCACCCGGTACGTCTTTGGACTGTGGGAGGAAACCGGAGCACCCGGAGGGAACCCACACAGCCACGGGGAGAGCGTAGAAATGCTCTTTGCAGGGGAGGCCAGGATTGAACTCCAATGCCCCGGGCTGTAATGGCATCGCACTAGCTGCTACGTTACCGTGACGCCCCAAAACAAGCGGTGTGGGCTCGCTAGACCAGAACGGCCTGTTATCCTTCTGTATCCCCAAATAAAAATAAAATACTCCGAAGTCATACAATGTGGGCAGGTTAACTCTTGTGTGAAGTGAAAAACAGAACGATTAATGTCGGATTAGTGCCAGACACAAAAGGTATCACAATGCTGGCTAGAGAGCGGTAACACAAGCTAGAGAGAGGGAGGGGCAGAACAAGGGAGGGGGAGGGGCAGAGTGAGGGAAGGGGAGAGAGTAGAGTGAGGGAGGGGAAGGAGAGAGCGAGGGAGGGGGAAGGACAGAGCGAGGGAGTGGGGAGGACAGAGCAAGGGAGGGGAAGGCCAGGGTGAGGGGGACAGAGCGAGGGAGGGGGAGGACAGAGTGAGGGAGGGGGAAGGATAGAGCGAGAGAGGGGGAAGGATGGAATGAGGAAGGGGGAAGGGGACAGGCAGAGCAAGTGAGGAACAGATCAAGGGACAGAGGGGACAGAGTGAGAGAGAATGAGACATCATTAAGGACCCCATCACCCAGGACATGCTCTCTTCTCATTGCTACCATCAGGAAGGAGGTACAAGAGCCTGCAGATCCACACTCAATGTTTTAGGAACAGCTTCTTCCCCTCCACCAGCAGATTTCTGAATGGACATTGAACCCATGAGCACAACCTCGCTACCTTTTTAATTTCATTTTTTTTAATGTATAACTCATTGTAACTTAGTTTTTATTACTTTGTATAGCAATGTACTGCTGACTCAGGACTCGCTCAGTCACTCAAATTCACTCCCTCAGCCTCACTCTCTAAAATTAAAACTAACTCAGTATCTCCCTGAAATTGAAACTGAATTCACTCACTTCACCGACAGTTGTCGGAGCAACCTTTGGCACCTTTTAACTCTTCATTGCTTTCTCACTGTTTTTGGATAGTTCCTTATTTCCAGAGTCACAGTTCCACTTCCTCACTCAGACTCACTGTATGGACAATGAACCCATGAGCACAACCTCCGTATTTAAAACCACAAGACAAGGGAGCAAAACGAGGCCATTTCATCATGGCTGATCCATTTCCTTCTCAACCCCATTCTCCTGCCTTCTCCCCGTATCCCTTCACGCCCTGACTAATCAAGAACCTATCAACCTCTGCCTTAAATACGCCCAATGACTTGGCCTGCACAGCCGCCTGTGGCAACAAACTCCACAGATTCACCACCCTCCGGCAAAAGAAATGCCTCCTCCTCTCTGTTCTAAAGGGACGTCCCTCTATTCTGAGGCTGTGCCCTCTGGTCCTAGACTCCTCCACTATAGGAAAAATCCACTCTATCTTGGCCTTTCAACATTCAACAGGTTTCAATGAGATACCCCTTATTCTTCTAAATTCCAGTGAGCACAGTCCCAGAGCCATCAAATACTCCCCACATGTTAACCCTTTCATTTCCAGAATCATTTTCGTGAACTTCCTTTGAACCCTCTCCAATGTCAGCACATCCTTTCTTAGATAAGGGGCCCAAAACTGCTGACAATACTCCAAGTGAGGCCTCCCCAGTGCCTTATACAGCCTCAGAATTACTTCCTTGCATTTATATTCTAATCTTCGCAAAATGATTCCTAACACTGAATTTGCCTTCCTCACCACTGACTCAACCTGTAAGTTAACCTTTAGGAAATTCTGCATAAGGAGTCCCGAGCTCCTTTGTACCTCAGATTTTTGAATTTTCTCACCATTTAGAAAACAGTCTGTGCGCTTATTCCTTCTACCAAAGTGCATGACCCTACACTTCCCGAAACCATATTTCATCTGCCACTTCTTTGCCCATTCCTGTAAACTCTGTAGCCTCTCTGCTTCCTCATCACCACCTATCTTCATATCATCTGTAAACTTTGCAACAAAACCATCAATTCCTTCATTTAAATCACTGACATATAATGTAAAAAGAATCGGCCCCAACACGTACCCCTGTGGAACACCACCAGTCCCCGGCAGCCAACCAGAAAAGGGTCCCTTTATTCCCACTCCTTGCCTCCTACCAAGCAACCAGTGCTCTATCCATGCCAGTATCTTTCTTGTAATACCAAGGGTTCTGATCTTGTTGAGCAGCCTCACGTGCAGCACCTTGTCAAAGGCCTTCTGAAAGTCCAAGTACACAACATTCACCAATTGTCCTGTGTCTACCCTGCTTGTTATTTCATCAAAGAATTCCAACAGATCTGTCAGGCAAGATTTTCTCTTGAGGAAACCATGCTAATTACGGCCCATTTTATCGTGTGCCTCCAAGTACCTTGAGACCTCATCCTTGATAATCGACTCCAACATCTTCCCAACCACTGAAGTCAGACTACATGGCCTATAATTGTCTTTCTTCTGCCTCTCTTCCTTTCTTTTTGCACAACTTAATTTGTTTCATTTTCTTTTACTATACTTACTGTAGTTTATAGTTTTTATTATTAAGTACTGCTACGGCAAAACCACGACATATGCCAGTGATATTAAACAGCATTCTGATTCTGAGGTGGAATGGTGGTGCGGGGCAGAGAGGGGTGTGCAGGGCCAGAGGTAGTCACAGAGTCGGGGAGGGGTGCCACAGGGATGAAAAGGTTGTGAGGTATACGCCCGTGTCTGCGGATGTTGGGAACCCTGCTGACCGTGGGGGTCCGATCCTGGGGCGCCGAAAACTGAGTTCCTCCTTCCATTGTCCGTACGCTCTCCTAGGGGGAAGAAAAGATACAGTCGTCAATTGTTGGTGGGCACGAGGGAGTGTATTGAGACAAAATAGTGGTGACCTGGACCTCTATTTACCCTACTCACTCACACACACACACCATCACCTGGGCAGTATCAAAACCCTTTCCTATGGACACTTCATCCTCCCCAATCGCTGCCATCTCTCCACTAAGTTTTGAAGAGTTGCTTCTTCTTTGAAGAGTTGCTTCCTCAGAATTATTTTAGCTTATGATAGACCGCTTGAAGCCCAACACAAATATAATTTCAGACTACTTGTACCACATGGGAATTTCGAGAAATAAGCAATTAACTTTTATCAAATATAAACGGTGCTGACACTTTGCAATAGATCAACTAAGCTAAAAATGTTTTTAAAAGGCAAGCATGAGGAAATCTGCAGATGCTGGAAATTCAAGCAACACACACAAAATGCTGGTGGAACACAGCAGGCCAGGCAGCATCTATAGGGAGAAGCGCTGTCGACGTTTCGGGCCGAGACCCTTCGTCAGGATCTTCGTCGATCCTTAATCATGAGAACAATTAGGTGTTTATGTGGGTATTCTTGGGGTCTGCACGAAAATCTCTTATTTATTTAAATTTGTTTAATTAGATCTGCACTTGTCTATGGCTGTGTGGCTTATGGATCAGCTTCAACTTAAAATTCAACATGCTTGGATGTGATACAAGCTTAGGCTCTAAGACCGTGTTGTTGTCTCCTATTTCACCTTTACTGGTTGAAATGGGACAATTACCCTGACAGTTGCAGAGGCTGAAGTTGTTGTTAACACACTGGGTTAACTTGAGGGGGCAGAGGAATTATCACCCTGTTAAAAGTGGAAGACTGTGGGCTATATCATAAGAAGAGCGTTTTTACTTTTGGGTGGCTGGGTTCTTATCACGCTAGGAATATGGTAGTTTTTGCAGTAACCCCACCAGTTTCCCCCCCAATTACTTAAGTTGATTTTATGTTCCATAATTTAATGAAGTCCAAAGATCCCGATATGCCCGAGTCTGTTGGTTCATCAGTATGTTTCTTTTAAACAATATTTTTATTGAACTTTACATATATTTCACATATACAAATAAACAATAATAATTATAAAACTAAATAGTGAAACATGTCCTCAAGGACATCAAGGGAAAAGAAAAATAACATTTCACATACTTCACATATTTAACAAAGGAATAAAATAAAAACACATCAGAAAAAAACCCTAGAAGCACTCAACAACACACAGATATTTCAAATTGACTCTGCACCTTGACGTCCAATAAAGGTTCCCACACATTTTCAAATTCTCCTGCCTTTCCTCTGGTTATGTAAGTCAGTCTCTCCAATACAAGATGTCATCTCCTTCACCCATACATGTATTGAAGGTACATCCATTTTTCTCCAAGATAAAGGAGTCCAAAGTCAATTAAAATTGACTGCTGTTCATCAGTATGTTAAGGAAACTTATGGTGATATGTTAAACGTTTTTACTGATGGATCAAAAGATAATTTAACTGGGAATGTTGGCGTGGCTGTTTTTTGTGCCTGAGTTACTGGTAACAATAAAGTGAAGTCTGACTAACCAGTTATACAGCAGAACCGGTTGACATCATTTTGGGCTTACAGTGGGTGGAGGAAACCTGTCCTTGCAAAGTTATGATTTGTTCAGATTCTTTTCGGTTTTGACTACTCTTAAAACAGGTCATTCCAGCAGCAGGTCAGATTAATTGCTGGAAGCTCTTCAAACTTTTATTTCGTAATCAAAGTATCGGCCTACGTGTTCTCTTCTTATGGGTCGCAGCACACGGAGGTGTTGAGGGCAATGAGCGGGCTGATTGTTTGGCCAAAAGAGCTGTTGAAAGTTCATCTGTGCAGATAGGCCTTCCACTTAGCAAGGTGACGGCGGGACTAAGAATTGGGGGATTATGGCAAGATTTGTGCGATAATGGGCACAAGGGGAGGCACCTTTCCAGAATACATAAACTGTTGGGTTGATGGGAGAAACGGGTACGACAAGAAGTGACGGAATTATATTGACTCGACTTAGAATTGGGCATACTATGCTCAATTATTCCTTGCATCTTGTTGGAAAGCATCACTCTGGGGGAGTGCAGGATTTGTCGTCATCATGGAACAGCGGGACACACGCTTTTACAATGTGAAGCGTACAAGGTTGAAAGAAAACAAATGCAGGCTGCTTTGGGGATTGACAGCTTTCACTTTAAGTTACTAAGTTATGGAAGTGAGTTTTATTTAACTCACGATGTTGTCTTTCATTACTCATAACCTGCAGAGCTTTTGGGGGTAACTTAGTTTTCATTTGATGAAGAACTAGCAAGGCTTTCATTTCAGCTCTCGGCACCACACTCCAGTCCAGGTCGTGGCAGGAACGCACCTTCACGTTGCCAACTGCCACTAAAACCCAGAAGAATAATTTTGACTTGAATTATGAACCGAGAAACAAGTATAGGCGACTTTTTAAATAAAAAAAAATGATGCGTGATAGGGAAATTTCACGGTGATTTTCATGATCAGCAGCTCAAATATCCGTCAGATACACCCAAGAGTATTTAAGGAGCAAGATCCTTGTTGTCCAGTACATTTATGTCAGCATATACAGTACAACTAGATGGGCTGAAGGGCCTCATCCTGCTCCTATGTCTTATGGTCTTCTTCTTGCGGGCATTCACAATGAATAATAGAACCAATGGAAGACTGCACCACCAGGATAAACAAAGTACTACTAATAACAGCTGCATTTATAGAGCACGTTTCATCCAGATCATATGGTTCAAAAGGCTTTACAACGGGATAAAACACAAATACGAAAATAAAATAAAAAATAAGAGTAAACACGAAATAAAGACAGGAAGTCAAAAGCAAGATTAAATAAGTTAGTTCTGAGCGGATGTGTAAAAATCGCCAATTGAATCTGCGGCCTTGAAAGCTTTGGATATTGAACGTACAAAAAAAAAACAAGCCGTGCAATAAGTAAATAAGCAATAAACCTCGAGAAGGTGAGATGAGGAAATTTTGAAAGCGAGTCCATTCAGACTCGGGCCTGAAGGCTCGCCCGAACTTCGCCGCTCCTACTTAAATTTAAATTTATATTCAAGTTCGCTCAGGTTCTCACTCAAATTGAAGATTCACTCACTTCACTGACGATTGGCGCCTTTTCTTTCTCCCGTTCTCCCGTCGTTCTCCATTCGTGAAGGCTGGCGTCAGGCGCCTTACCGCCACCTACCGGCCGGAGGGCCGACGTCAGGCGCCTTACCGCCACCTACCGGCCGGAGGGCCGACGTCAGGCGCCTTACCGCCGCCTACCGGCCGGAGGGCCGACGTCAGGCGCCTTACCGCCGCCTACCGGCCGGAGGGCCGACGTCAGGCGCCTTACCGCCGCCTACCGGCCGGAGGGCCGACGTCAAGCGCCTTACCGCCACCTACCGGCCGGAGGGCCGACGTCAGGCGCCTTACTGCCGCCTACCGGCCGGAGGGCCTACTGGCAACAAAGAGACGGGAAACACTCTCCCTAAATTAACCTCCCTCAGAAAATAGCTCAAACAATATCATAAAGCCCAATGCTTTTCAAAAAGCCAAACAGACAACTGGAGTATTGTGAGCAGATTTGGGTCCCTTAACTGAAAAAAGATGTGCTGACATTGGAGAGGGTCCAGAGCAGGTTCATGGGAATGATCCCGTAAATGAACCCATCACACTACCTCACGACTTTTTTCTAATTTATAATTTTGCACTACTTATATAATTTAACTATTAATAAGAGTTATAAATAGAAGTTTGATAGAGGAAAGGGAAGGGATTACAGGTCCATAGTTGGTTGAAAGTGGTGTCACAGGTTGACAGGGTCCTAAAACAAAGGTCTTGTCACCTTGGCCTCCATTAATCGAAGTATTGAGTACAAAAGAGGGGATGGCTTGTCAGCTTGGCCCGGCTCAGTCGAGGCTCTTAGGCTGCAGGTTCTGGTGTGAGTTGGCTCGGCTCTGGCTATGAGTGGTGTGGGGGGGGGGGGTCTGTTGGGATATAAGAGGCAGGATCTGGAAAAGGAACCACAAATGGAGGGTTCAGGTGAGGGTGGGTGGAGGTTGGAATGAAGTTGAATCTAGATCTGGAAAAAGAAACGGAATAATTTCAAGTGATGGAGAGGAAGGGCAGGACACTTTGGAGAAATAAAGGAAAGATTTCAGGGGCAAACACAAAGAAATCTGCAGATGCTGGAAATTCAAACAACAACACACACACAAAATGCTGGTGGAACGCAGCAGGCCAGGCAGCATCTACAGGGAGAAGCACTGTCGACGTTTCCGGCGAAGACTCTTCGTTAGGACTAACCGAAAGGAAAGATAGTAGGAGATTTGAAAGTAGTGGGGTAAGATTTGAAAGATTTCAGGGTATTGTTTAAATTTGACCCAGAAAAGCCTTCTTCTGTTGACCCCATTAAATTAACCACAGAGTTAAAATCGGCCACGGGGAATATATGTGCTCGGGGATGTGTTAATCATTTGTAAGGATAAGAAACAGTGTGAAATGGCATTACGGTAGATGACTTTACTTGGCAAAAGGATAGTGTCCATGTTGGCTGATCAAAATAGAGGTGTTATAATGGGTGTTCCAGTGAAGATTTCCATAGAAGTGGTTAAATCTCATTTATTGGGAGGCAAGGTTAAGGAGGTAAAGAGATTGCAAGTAGTCAGAATTGGGGAAAGGATGGATAGTTTATCTGTATTGATTTATTTTGATGAAGTTGAACTCCCTGTAAAAGTTAGTTTGGGGTACGTTAGTAATAATATTCAAGCTTATATTCCACCTCTGCTTAGACGTCACAAATGTCAGAGGTTTGGGGCATGTTGCGGCAGTATGTCGGGGAAAGCTAAGATGTAATAAGTGTGGCAGGCAACGTAAGTATGAAGATGGTGGAGGGGTAAAGTTTAATTGTTGTAACTGTGGAGGGGGACATAGTGTACGTTATCGAGGATGTGAGGTGCTTAAGAAGGCAGCTGAAGTTCAACAGGTTAAAGTACAGTCAGGTGTGTCTTATGCAGAGGCCTTGCAAAGAGTTAAGCTGAACGTTGATAATGTACTATCCGTCAGAGACCAGAATGTGAAGTCAGAGGCCGCATGTCAGCATCGTACTGAAGAGACTTTACCAGTAGATAAAATGAAGTTTGTGATGCTTATAATGGATGTGGGGAATTGTACTGCTCAGCTATCTAGATGTTCTGAGAAAATTAGAGTTCTTGTGAAAGCTGCTGAAAAGCATCTGGGTATCTATGTGGGAAGTTGTAAATGAAGCTGTGATGGGTGGGGGTATCTGTATTTCAGTCTCCTTGTGCAAGTACGCAAAAATTTTCAATCTTTAAGTTAAGTTTTTTTGAGGCATTGTAAGCGTTGTTACTTCGATGCACCTGTGTATTTTGAATAATAATAATAATAATAATAATAATAATAAAAAGATTTGAAAAGAAAGTACATAATAGGTATAAGAATATTGTGTTGGCACATGGTCAAGTGACTAAGACGTTGGTCTAGTGACCTGAAGGTCACTGGTTCGAGCCTTGGCTGAGGCTGCGTGTGTGTCCTTGAGCAAGGCACTTAACCACACATTGCTCTGCGACGACACCGGTGCCAAGCTGTATGGGTCCTAATGCCCTTCCCTTGGACAGAATCAGTGGCATAGAGAGGGGAGACTTGCAGCTTGGGTAACTGCCGGTCTTCCATAAAAAAAAACCTTGCCCAGGCTTGCGCCCTGGAAACTTTACAAGGCGTAAATCCGTGGTCTATCGGGACTAACGGAGGCCCACTACTACATAAGAATATTGCAGTGGAATGAGAGACACCTGATTTCTAATGGTCAAGACTTCAAGTTTATCTCTAAGTTATCAAATCCACTTGGCGTTATGTGCTACCACATTTAAGTTTTTTTTTTGCAGGATTATATTGTAAATAGGTTACTTGGTAGAGGGATGGTGTTGCAAGTTTTATAAGGAAAGGGGAAGATGTAGAGTTGTGGATGTGAATGAAGTGTATCAGGCACTTGTCGTAGAAGTTTTTGATTCAACAGGTAGGGGCATTAAAGTGGTAAATTCTTACAATCCTTGTGGGAAGCTTTTGATTGATTTGTTGGAAAGCAAACTTGAGCTCGCTTAGGGCTGTATGGCTTGGGGGGGGGTTAACGCATATAGCTCACTGTGGGGTGGTTCGCGGAGTGATGGTGATGGTCTGATTCTAGAAGAGATTTTCGATATTTCGCAGCTTGTGTGTCTTAATGACGGCAGAGGTATGACATTTAATGTTCATTAGATCTGAAACTGCCAAAGATTTAACATTCTGGCTGGAGTGAGTGAGTGGGATGTAATGGGAGGCGAAACACTGGGGAGTGATCATTTTCCTGTATTTATAAACTTGGGTGTGGATTTATATAGGCGGCAGGAGGCCGCTTTTAGGAGATGAAATTTTGGTAAAGCAAATTGGAAGAAGTTTGAGGTTTTATGTGAAAAACGTCTGGGCTGAATGTTGAGGTTGATGTGGATTTCTGCAGCAAAAGGTTTCATCATTCATCCAACTGCAGTGGAAGTGATTCCTATTTAAAAGGGCATTAATAGGAGAAAGGCCGTACCATGTGGACTGAGAAGTGTGCAGAAGTAGTTAGGGAGAGAAATAAAGCACTTAGGAAAGAAGTATCAGTCTCCAAGTAATCTTACTAATTATACAAGGGACAGGGCATAGAAACATAGAAAACCTACAGCACAATACAGGCCCTTCAGTCCACAAAACTGTGCTGAACATGTCCCTACCTTAGAAATTACCTCGGGTTACCCATAGCCCTCTATGTTTCTGAGCTCCATGTACTTGTCCAGGAGTCTCTGAAAAGACCCTATCGTATCCACCTCCACCACCATCACCGGCAGCCCATTCCACACACTCGCCACTCTGTGTAAAAAACTTACCCCTGACATCTCCTCTGTAGCAACTCCCCAGCACCTTAAAACTGTGCCCTCTCGTGCTAGCCATTTCAGCCCTGGGGAAAAGCCTCTGACTATCCACACGATCAATACCTCTCATCATCTTATACACCTCCATCAGGTCACCTCTCATCCTCCTTCGCTCCAAGGAGAAAAGGCCGAGTTCACTCAACCTATTGTCATACAGCATGCTCCCCAATCCAGGCAACATCCCTGTAAATCTCCTCTGCACCTTTTCTGTGGTTTCCACATCCTTCCTGTAGTGAGGTGACCAGAACAGAGCACAGTACTCCAAGTGGGGTCTGACCAGGGTCCTACATAGCTGCAACATTAACTCTCAGCTCTTGAACTCAATCCCACGATTGATGAAGGCAAATGCACCGTATGCTTTCTTAACCACAGAGTCAACCTGCGCAGCTGCTTTGAGCATCCTACAGACTCGGACCCCAAGATGCTGAGGAAAGTAGCAAATGTTGTGAGAAAAGTTCACTAGGGATATTAAACTTGGAGATGTTTGGGGAATGACTAAAAAAATGGATCACAATTGTCAACATTATGAAACAGCTGAACACATTCTTTTACAGTGTGAAGCATACACGGTTGAAAGAAAGCAAATGCAGGCTGTACTAATATCTCTAGGGGTTGACAGTTTTCATTTAAAAACCTTAATTTTAATTTAATTCACAATATTGTCTTTCATTATTTACTACCTATAGGACTTTTGGGGTTAATTTAGTTTTGATGAAGGACTAGTAGGGCTTTATTTCCCAGCTCTCTACACCACACTCCAGTCCAGTTGGTGGCAGTAATGCGCCTTTAAGTTGGACTGACAACTGCTATTAAGAGTCAGAAGAGATGGGATGTTATGTTGAAGTTGTAGAAGACGTTGGTGAGGCTGAGTTTTGAGTATTGTGGGCAGTTTCGGTCACCTACCCACAGTAAGGGTGCAAATAAGTTTGAAAGAGTGCAGAGGAAATTTACCAGGATGTTGCCGGGACTGGAGGACCTGAGTTATAAGGAAAGATTGAATAGGTTAGGACTTTATTCCCTGGAATGTAGAAGATCTGTGGAATACTCTGCCCAGGGAAGCAGTTGAGGCTTCTTCACTAAATATATTTAAGATACAGTTAGATAGATCTTCACACAGTAAGGGAATTAAGGGTTATGGGGAACAAGCAGGTAGATAGAGCTGAGTTTATGGACAGATCAGCCATGATCCTGTTGAATGATGGGGCAGGCTTGATGGGCTGGATGGCCTACTCCTGCTCCTATTTCTTATGTTCTACGATTGAGAGGAGATTTGATAGAGTTAGACTAAATCAGGAGGGGTATAGATAGGGTAAATACAAGTAGGCTGTTTGCACTGAGGTTGAGTGAGACTACAACTAGAAGTCATGGGTTTAAAGGGAACATGAGAGGAAACTTCTTCACTCAGAGGGTTGTGAGAGTATGGAATGAGCTGCCAGCACAAGTTGCACACGTAAGCTCGATTTCAACTTTTAAGAGAAGTTTAGTTGCTTGGATGGGAGGGATACAGATGCTACGGTCCCGGGGAAGCTCGATGGGAGTAGGCAGTTTAGAGGGTTCGGCACGAACTGGATGGGACGAAAGGCCTGTTTCTGTGCTCAGACTAAGCGGCTGCCCAGATTAACTGATGGCCCAATTAACTGGAATCCACTATTCGTATTTAAAGCGGCGGTTGATGGGCTCTTGATTGGCCGGGAGATTACGGGGACCAGGACGGGAGGGACAGTAAATCAGCCGTGATTGAACTGTGAGAGGGGAGAAACTAGGAGGGGCGGGGCCGGAAGTGTCCGGAAGCGGAAGCGCGTCACTAAGAATAAGGTCCATCTGAAAGAGCGAGTAAAAAGGCGCCCAAGAGTTGCCATGGCAACGGTCTGTGAACTGAACGAGTTTTAATTTCAGCGAGGTAGTGAAGTTAAATTTGATAGCCTCTCGGACTTTTGGCTAAGTAGTGATGTGTAAGGAAGGGGGTGATGCACCATCAATAACTCACACTGAGACGTAGGCGAGATATCGGCTTTTATTGACTGCCCCTCGGCACCGGCGACCGGGGGTGGTGCTGCTACCGAAATGCCGATGCACCCTCCGTCTGTGCCGAGGTAATGCTCGGCACAGGATCAATAACCGGGACTGAGGAAGGGCACCCCCCCCCCCCAAACACACAGGCCATTCGGCCCATCAATTCTGCTTCGCCATTCCATCATGGCTAATCCCCGATCCTTTTTTTACCCCTCCTCAGCCCCACTCCCCGAACTTCTCCCCATAACCTTTGATGACAAGTCCAATCTAGAACCTATCACTCTCTGCCTTAAATGCACCCAACCACCCGGCCTCCACAGCTACCTGTGGTAACAAATCCACCACCCTCTGCCTACAGCAATTTCTCTGCATCTCTGTTTTAAATGGATGCCCCTCTATGCTGAGGATGTGCCCTCTTGTCCCATCATACACCCTTTCCACATCTATTCTGACTGGGCCTTTCAGCATTCAACGAGATTCCCCCCTCACTCATCCTTCTAAATCCCAGCAAGTACAGACCCAGAGCTATGAAATGTTCCTCGAATGATAACTCTTTCATTCCTGGAATCATCCTTGTGAACCGCCTCTGGACCCTCTCCAATACCAGCACATTTTGTCTTAGATGAGAAGCCCAGAACTGTTCTCAATACTCCAGGTGAGGCCTACCAATCAGCCAATGCTCTAACCATGTTAGTAACGTTGTTCTAACAACTTCCCAACCACTGACGTCAGGCTATCAGGTCTATAGTTTCTGCTGCCTCCTGCCCTTCTCAAATAGTGGAGTAACATTTGCAGTTTTCCAGTCATCCGGTACAATGCCAGAATCTAACGATTCTTGAAAGGTCATTATTAATGCCTCCACAATCTCTCCAGCTACTTCCTTCAGAACCCGAGGGTGCATTCCATCAGGTCCATTCTCAGACCATTACGCTTCCTGAGCACCTTCTCAGTCGTAATTTTCACTGCACAAACTTCACATACTGACACTCTTGAATGTCTGGTATACTGCAGATGTCTTCCACTGTGAAGACTGATGCAAAATATGCATTCAGTTCCTCTGCCATCTCTGCGTCTCTCATTACAGTATCTCCAGCGCCATTTTCTATTGATTCTATATCTACCCTCAAACTCTCATTCACCCTTAATATACTTAAAAAAGCTTTTAGTATCTTCTTTGATGTTAGTTACATAATTTATCTAATGACTTTCTTAGTTTTCTTCTGCAAGTTTTTAAAAGCTTCCCAATTCTCCATCCTCCCACTAGCTTTGGCTTCCTTGTATGCCCTCTCTTTTGCTTTTACTTTGGCTCTGACTTCACTTGTCAGCCACAGTAGTGTCAGGTAGTGTTGTCCATTCCACTCAATATTGTTATTTGGAATATATCTGTCTTGAACTTCCTTCATTTTTAGCAAACTCCAGCCATCGCTGCTCTGCTGTCTTTCCTGCTAGTGTCCCTTTCCAGTCAACTTTGGCCAAATCCCATCTCATGCCATTGTAATTTCCTTTATTTCACTGAAATACCGACACATTGGAATTTAGTTTCTCTTTCTCAAATTTCAAAGTGAACTCGACCATATTGTGATTACTGTTCCCTAAGGGTTCCTTAACCTTAACCTCTCTTATCATCTCCGGATCAGTGCACAATACCCAATCCAGCACATCCGATCCCCCAGTGGGCTCAACAACAAGCTGTTCTAAAAAGCCATCCCTTAAGACCTTCTACAAATTCTCTCTCGAGGTCCAGCACTGACCTGGTTTTCCCAATCCACTTTCATGTTAAAATCCCCAACTTTTATCATGACATTGCCCTTCTGACACACCTTTTCCATCTCCTGCCATAATTTGTAATCGACATCCCGGAATTTCTTAATTCAACTTGGAGAGACTCTACACCTTCTGATCCTAAGTCATCCCTTTCTAAGGATTTAATATTATTTCTTATACACAGGGCCACACCAGCCCCTCTGCCTACTAACCTATCTTTCTGATACACCGTATATCCTTGGACGTTCAGCTCCCAATGGCAGCCATCCTTTAGCCAAGTTTCAGAGGTGGCCACAATGTTATACTTGCCGATCTGCAGCTGAATTTCAAGATCATCCATTTTATTTCTTAATGTTGCGTGCATTCACATTTAACACTTTCGGTCCAGTATTTATTGTTTTCTGTTTTAATTACACCGCGCCTCTGTTGCTTTGTAAATCATCCCAATAACTGTGATTAAGCCTCTTCTCCTGCCTGTTCTTTCTATCATCTCTGTTACACGCTATCTTTGATTTATTTGTTTTCCCCTTCCTCAGCCCTATCACTCCGGTTCCTATCCCCCTGCCAAATTCCTGCCAAGTCCCTATCCCCCTGCTAGCTGCAATTTTGTCCTGTCATCTGTCTGCCTTTCCTGACAGTCTGACTGTGCACTATCTTTGTTTTTATTTAACCATCCATCCTATCCTGAGTCCCCTCATTCCAGTTCCCACCCCCCCCCCCCGCCAAATGATTTTAAACCCTCCCTAACAGCTCCAATAAACCTGCCTGCGAGAATATAGGTCCCCCTCAGGTTCAGGTGCGGCCGTCCCTTTTGAACAGGTCATACCTCCCCCAGAAAAGATCCCAGTGATCCAAGCACCTGAAGCCCTGCCCCCTGCACCAGCTTCTCAGCCACACATTTATCTGCCATTTCATCCTGTTTCTACCCTCACTAGTACCGGCAGCAATCCAGAAATTACTACTCCTGTCTGTTCCGCTGACTATTCCTACCACTCCCTTCTTCTCCCACTTTACCTTCTGCACCATGGACCCACACTCAGTGCCGGTAATCCGGTCTCCGTGGCATCCCCCACTATGGTATCCAAAACTGTATACTTATCTTTGAGGGGAATGGCCACAGGGCTGCTCTGTGCTAACTGCCTATTCTCATTCCCATTTCTCCTGACAGCTACCCAGACACTCGCCTCCTGCAGCTTAGGGGTAACTACTTCCCTGTAACTCTGATCGATGATCTCCTCGCTCTCCCGTATAACTATATAACAGCACGGAAACAGGCCATCTCAGCCTTTCTGGTCCGTGCCGAACGCTCACTCTCACCTGTCCCAGCGGCCTGCACTCAGCCCGTAACCCTCCGTTCCTTTCCTGTCCCAAGTAAACTACTCAGATCCTTCATTCCTTCTCTGTTAAGTTTTTTGCCTTGATGACAATTCTTTGTCTTCTTTCCTTGTGGTTTTTTTTCAGGAGACACAGTTGCCTTGCTACTCTGGACATCCAGCTGCTGCTTCAGATCCCTAACGCGGTCTTCGAGGGGCTGCAGCCCGATGCAGTTCACGCAGATGTGGTTCCCTGGGAGACTGTGGGTCTCCCATGACTCCAACATCTGGAATGCAGAACACACAGGGCCACTTACTACACTACACAGAGAGAGGGAGAGGGAGAGAAAAGGGAACTTCAACAGAAACTTACCCAGAGCCAACACCTCTTCTGAGCCGAAGCCTCATTTGAGGCAAAGGAGGAGGCGGGGGCCGAGGGAGAAGAGGAACAAGCCTCAAACGGCACCAGAGGGCAGAGGAACTGAAAGCCAAGGCAAAACGGTGTACAACAACCCCTCCGCCCACAGGCACGGAACCGATACCACCACACCCAGGGGGAGGACTATCTTCAGTATCTGAGCCCACAGATGGCGTAGCAACTCACGAAGGCTCAGGACCAGGAAAGTACGGACTGTGACACAGAGAAATAAAAAGCGGACAATGGCGGACTTAAAACCGGCATTATTAAGTGTGTGCAGTGTACTTGGACAATGTCAGGGCTGACACGAATTCTTGCAGGAGTGTGGGCTACCACATCTCGGCAATGACCGAAGGTGGCCCCAGGGTTTGCAGGTGTGGTCAGGGGGCCAATGACCGTCGTGCCTCTCACCCGGGGACACTGTTGCGGAGAGGCAAACTTCTCAATCCGCCAAGTTAAGGCAGCACACACCAGATGCTGGAGGAACTCAGCAGGCCAGGCGCCATCTACGGAAACTGTCGGCGTTTCAGGCTGAAACACTTCTTCAGGGCAGGAAAGAAAGATGAGAAGGTGGTGGGGAGGACGAAGGTGGTAGGTGATGGGAGGGGTGAATAGGAAGTGAAATTGAAATGGGTGGCTGCAGGGAGATCCCGCTTTCTCTGCGGGGCTCCCCGAAGCGGTCTCCCAATCTACACCCTATCCTCGTTCTATGCGTCTTCAGACAATGTGGATTCACAGTTATACGAGGAACCTATTTCTACCAGTGTCTCCTTATATGCGTCCAAAACTCACACTTATGTGAGGAGCACCGCTGTCCCGCCAATACGTCACGTGTGCAAGTCTCACTCCCGCCAGTCTCGCATTGGTTTTGGCAAGGTGTGGATGTGCGATCTTGCGCTCTTAAACTTTTGTTGGCTTTAGCTATGGTGCAGGGATTTTGTGCTTGAAATATTTAACTACGCCTCCTAAGCGTCCGACGTCGTGTCCTGGGCCACCAGCCAGCAGCAGAGAACCGCTTTAATATTTGAAAAAAAGTTGGAAATTATAAACAGCGCGGCATCAGGTGAAGGTAACACAGCCCTGGAGCGCTACTGCTGGGAACAGAATCTTGCCTTTTGTTGCTTTGACAACGCGCCAGCCCATCCTAAACATTTGGACAGCTCTCATCCTAACATATCAGTGCTTTTCCTGCCGCCTAACACAGCATCGCTGAGTCAACCACTCAACCAAGGTGTGACCCACATTCAAGGCGTATTATTTTACGGCGAACTATCTCTCAGATGCTGCAAGCAACAGAGGATCTTGAAAATCCTGGGAGGTTACCAGCTGTGAGGGAATGGTGGAAGTCGGAACACTTGGCACAAATGGCGATGGACATGGACCCAAGTTTAGAACTGAGTCGGCATTTCAGTCGTGCCCTTCCTCCCTACAAGCAAATTTATGCTGAAAAACAAAACGCTGCCAAGCAAACAACCCTCACCACTTTCTTCAAACCTGTGCAGGCAGTTCTAAGAGTTCTGTGAGTCTTCCTTCACCCCTTGCTGAGCTTGATATGATCCTGACGACCCACAACCATCCACCTTCTCCATGTAAAGCTGCCCGACAACACAACCACCACTCCTCTCCCGGAGCGAACACACCTGCCACTGTTGGTGAGTGCTATGATTTATTACATTGAATATTGCCTTAAATTGATGACATATAATACAAATGTGCCCTGTGATACCGCTGTTGAGTCGTATTGGTATGAAAATGTGAATAAATTACAGATAAAACATATTCAGGAAGCCTCTGGAACGCATCCCTATTTTCTCCATTTAAATAATTATTCACATTATGCGTCGACTGTGAGGAACGTATCCCCCGCACATAACGAGGATAGGGTGTACGTCGGGTCTCACCGATATGCGAGAGGCCACACCGGGAGCAGGATCTCCCAGTGGCCACCCACTTTAATTCCGCTTCCCATTTAATTCCCATTCCGACATGTCAGCCCACGGCCTCCTCTACTGCCGGGATGAGGCCACACTCAGTCTGGAGAAGCTACACCTTGTATTCCCTCCGGGTGGTCTCCAACCTGAAGGCATGAACGTCGATTTTTCAAGCTTTAAGAGAGCCCCCCCCACCTCACAACTCCCCATCCCCTTTCCCCCTCTCACCTTATCTCCTTACCTGCCCATCACCTCCCTCAGATTCTTCCCCCCCCCTTTTCTTTCTTCTATGGCCTTCTGTCCTCTTCTATCAGACTCCCTCTTCCCCAGCCCTGTATCCCTTTCACCAATCAACTTCCCAGCTCTTTACTTCACCCCTACCCCCTCCTGGTTTCACATCTCCTTGTGTTTTTCCCTTCACTCTCTTCACCTTTTAACTCGACTCCTCATCTTTTTTTTTCTCCAGTCCGGCCAGAGGGTCTCGGCCTGAAACGTTGACCGTTCTCTTTTCCGTAGATGCTGCCTGGCCTGCTGAGTTCCTCCGGCATCCCGAGAGCATCGGCAGATTTTCCCTTGTCTGTGATTGGACCCAAGTTAGAGGTGGTTGGGGGAGGGGGGTCTCCTCATAAAACACCCCAGCTTGTCAATGTGTACGTCTCACCCGCGCGGAGTGAGCGGCTGGCCGTTCTCGAGCAGCTCCCAGCCAGAGACTTCAACGGCATCGTGTGGCTGGGCCATCTGTCAGTAGGCTGGACGGTACCTCCAGAGTCCCGATGGAAACGGTCAAAACAGCCAAGCTGGGCGACAGCACAGGCAAAGTACAGCCACAAGCCAGCCGGTCACCATCAGCCCGCTCCTGGATCCACTTCCTCTTCCTCTTGGAGTCCATCACGGTCAGATCCATGTGGCGCGTGGCCAAGTGGTTAAGGTATTCGACTGGCAATCTGAAGGTCGTGAGTTCGAGCCCCAGCCAAGGCAGCGTGTTGTGTTCTTGAGCGAGGCACTTAACCACACACTGCTCCAGTCCACCCGGCTGAAAGTGGGTACCGGCAAAATGCTGCGGGGTTAACCTTGCGATAGACTGGCGCCCTATCTGGGGTGGGGGGGGGGCAGAATCTCATACTCTCTTCACGCCACAGGGACCGGCGTAAGCACTGGCCTGATGAGCTGCAAGGCTCGGGGCTGACTTTAACAGACAGATTCACCCGTCACCTGCAGGAGGAGCAGAAAGCAGGCAGGGCAACGTGGAAGCTGAATGTTTCCACCAGAGACCCCAGAGAACATTAAGGAACTAGAGAGGGAGTACACAGGTTGGAGAACCTCGAAAGCCTGCTTTGATTCCCCTGTTCGCTGGTGGGAAGCCACCAAGGAGAACATCAAGAGGTTCTTCATCCGCAAGGGTATCCCGAAAGCGAGGCGGAGGGAACTGCGTAAACTCCAGACAGAGTTGCAGCAACTCCTCCTTCTGCAGTCAAAGGAGGTGGATGCAAGTCCAGCACTTCGCCTCCAAGATTATCTTCCGATTGAGGGTCCACACTGTGGAACAGGGTGAGATGTGCTCATGTTTCTTCTTGCAAAAGGATCACGGGGGAGTTCTGTCATCCACAGCCTTAAGGAAGTCGGCTCAGTCGTGTCCTCACAGACAGATGTATTGAGGATCTGTAGGTCCTTCTCTGCCAGTCTGTTTGACTGAAAAACCACTGGCACCACAGCCTCCCAGAACTTCCTGCCGTCTATCACGTGCGTCGTAGACGACAGCAAGTGGGAGAATCTGGACTAGCCAATGCCCCTGGCCGAGCTGACGGACTCCCTCCATTCCTTAGACTCCAGCAACGGATTACTGGCTCTGTTGTACTCGACTCTGTGGATGGCCCCATCCTGCTGGAAGAGTACAAGACTATGCTTCCAGTTGTCAGCATGTTGGAATCCATGAGGAAGGGCATCGTTACGCTATCTACAAGCAGAAGGCAAAAAGGGGTGACATTAACAATTGGAAACCCATATCACTCCTGAATGTGGACAATATGATCCTATCCAAGGCTATTGCCAATAGGGTCAATTCTGTTCTGATCCACCCGGACCAAACCTGTGCTGTACCAGGATGGAAGAACCTTGACAGCCTCACACAGTGTGGGGGGTGGGGGGAGGTGTGGACGCCTGTCTGGTCAGCTTGGACCAGGAGAAGGCCTTTGAAAGGATATCACACGCGTGCATGATGGACATACTCTCCCAAAATGGGATTTGGGGAGGGAATCAGGAATTGGATACAACTGCTCTACACAGACAGTGCAGTCCAAGTCAATGGGAGGGAAACAGACAGCTTCCCCATCAGGTCTGGAGTCAGGCAGGGCTGCCCTCTCTCCCCTGTCTTGTTTGTGTGCTGTGTAGAACCCTTTGCTGAAGCCATCAGGAAGGATGAGGGCATAAAGAGGGGTGACACTGCCAGGCTGCAGAGGGCCCCACGTGACAACCTCCCTGGACATGGACAATGTCACCATCTTCTGCTCTGATCACAGGTCATTTCGCAGGTTGATTAGCATCTGCGACCTGCTCGAGCTGGCATCAGGGGCCAGGGTCAATCACAGGAAGAGCGAAGCCACGCCCTTTGCCAACTGGCCCGCATGATCCTGTTACGTGAAGGTGTTGGGGATTGGGTTTGGAAGGGCCGAGGCGTGCAACAAGTATTGGCTGGAGTGGACTGGGAGGGTAAACAGAAATTGGGACTGTGGTAGAGGACACTCCTTATCAAAAATGGGGAAAATCCTGGTCATGGGGTGTGAGGTGCTCTCAGGGTTGCTGTACTTGGTGCAGGTGTGGCCCATGAATTTAGAAGATTGAGGGGGGATCTTACTGAAACGTATAAAATTCTAAAGGGATTGGACAGGCTAGATGCAGGAATATTGTTCCCGATGTTGGGGAAGTCCAGAACGAGGGGTCACAGTTTAAGGATAAAGGGGAAGCCTTTTAGGACCGAGATGAGGAGAAACTTCTTCACACAGAGAGTGGTGAATCTGTGGAATTCTCTGCCACAGGAAACAGTTGAGGCTGGTCCATTGGCTATATTTAAGAGGGAGTTAGATATGGCCCTTGTGGCTAAAGGGATCAGGGGGTATGGAGAGAAAGCAGGTACAGGGTTCTGAGTTGGATGATCAGCCATGATCATATTGAATGGCGTTGCAGGCTCGAAGGGCTGAATGGCCTACTCCTGTACCTATTTTCTATGTTTATCTCCCACTCCTGCAGCTTGGAAATCACCTGAGCTGTCTTCATCTGGAGTGTGGTCAGATGGGTCACCACGCACAAGTCTCTGGACTACGGAGCAAAACTCTCAATATTGCCCTCATCCTGATCACCAACTTCACGTGTGACTGCATCAGGTTGTGTGTGCGCAGCAAGTACCACTAGGGGCCAAGATGCTACCTGCCCCCTCTGCTGCGAGGGACGGGTCTGGCCCTGTCCCTGTGCAAAGTCCCAGTCAGCTGGATGTTGCTGCACTTCAGACCACCGGGCCATAGGCTGCAGTCAACACGGGAAGTCCTGCTGGACACAGTGGCGTGGTCCCTGAGCGTTTCAGACCACCGGGCCATAGGCTGTAGTCAACACGGGAAGTCCTGCTGGACACAGTGGCGTGGTCCCTGAGCATTTCAGACCAGCGCCCTGTAGTCAACACGGGAAGTCCTGCTGGACACAGACCAGCGCCCTGTAGTCAGCACGGGAAGTCCTGCTGGACACAGTAGCGTGGTCCCTGAGCATTTCAGACCGCCGGGCCATAGGCTGCAGTCAACACGGGAAGTCCGGCTGGACACAGTGGTGTGGTCCCTGAGCGTTTCAGACCAGCGCCCTGTAGTCAGCACGGGAAGTCCTGCTGGACACAGACCAGCGCCCTGTAGTCAACACGGGAAGTCCTGCTGGACAGAGTGGCGTGGTCCCTGAGCGTTTCAGACCAGCGCACTGTAGTCAACACGGGAAGTCCTGTTGGACACAGTGGAGTGGTCCCTGAGCATTTCAGACCAGCGCCCTGTAGTCAACACGGGAAGTCCTGTTGGACACAGTGGCGTGGTCCCTGAGCATTTCAGACCAGCGCCCTGTAGTCAACACGGGAAGTCCTGCTGGACACAGACCAGCGCCCTGTAGTCAACACGGGAAGTCCTGCTGGACACAGTAGTGTGGTCCCTGAGCATTTCAGACCAGCGCCCTGTAGTCAACACGGGAAGTCCTGCTGGACACAGACCAGCGCCCTGTAGTCAGCACGGGAAGTCCTGCTGGACACAGTAGCGTGGTCCCTGAGCATTTCAGACCGCCGGGCCATAGGCTGTAGTCAACACGGGAAGTCCGGCTGGACACAGTGGAGTGGTCCCTGAGCGTTTCAGACCAGCGCCCTGTAGTCAGCACGGGAAGTCCTGCTGGACACAGTGGTGTGGTCCCTGAGCGTTTCAGACCAGCGCCCTGTAGTCAACACGGGAAGTCCTGTTGGACACAGTGGAGTGGTCCCTGAGCATTTCAGACCAGCGCCCTGTAGTCAACACGGGAAGTCCTGCTGGACAGAGTGGCGTGGTCCCTGAGCGTTTCAGACCAGCGCACTGTAGTCAACACGGGAAGTCCTGTTGGACACAGTGGAGTGGTCCCTGAGCATTTCAGACCAGCGCCCTGTAGTCAGCACGGGAAGTCCTGCTGGACACGGTGGCGTGGTCCCTGAGCGTTTCAGACCAGCGCCCTGTAGTCAGCACGGGAAGTCCTGCTGGACACAGACCAGCGCCCTGTAGTCAACACGGGAAGTCCTGTTGGACACAGTGGCGTGGTCCCTGAGCGTTTCAGACCAGCGCCCTGTAGTCAGCACGGGAAGTCCTGCTGGACACAGTGGCGTGGTCCCTGAGCATTTCAGACCACTGGGCCATAGGCTGTAGTCAACACGGGAAGTCCTGCTGGACACAGTGGCGTGGTCCCTGAGCATTTCAGACCAGCGCCCTGTAGTCAGCACGGGAAGTCCTGTTGGACACAGTGGCGTGGTCCCTGAGCGTTTCAGACCAGCGCCCTGTAGTCAACACGGGAAGTCCTGTTGGACACAGTGGCGTGGTCCCTGAGCGTTTCAGACCAGCGCCCTGTAGTCAGCACGGGAAGTCCTGTTGGACACGGTGGCGTGGTCCCTGAGCGTTTCAGACCAG